>NW_027189639.1:0-123505 GCF_040958095.1 Procambarus clarkii
TTGCTAAATTCGAAAATTTTTAGTACAAAACAAAATGCAAAAAACTTGCTTAAAATGCAAAGTTTGCGAAATTCTGAAATATGACGGCCAAATCACATATCGTGAGAAAACATGAAGTAGTATCGAAACATTGGTAAAATGAATAGATTTACGGAAAATCAATACATGAAAAACGTGAAAAAAAGTCACTATTTACCATATTTGTGGATTTTAACTTCAAATCATAGAGCAAGGTTTCGTATTAAGAAGATCAAGAAAAGACATATGACAATGTTGTTTCCATTACAAATGATAAATATCAATGACTTTTCATTAGAATTAACTAAAATGTTCCTGATGTTCCGTTTATATTACCGATGGAAGATGTACACGTAAAACCGCTCTAATCCGGCTGAAACGTCGATATATGCAATAAAAACAGAACTTCTCCCCTTTTCAACATCTTACTCTGTATTTTAACGAGAAACAAATAGTTGATTGAAAATGAAGTATTTAAGGTAATTTCTAATCAGTTATGTGTTTGTATCATTTTTATCGTATATATAATGAATTAATACCAATAAAATAAAAATTCACAAAAACGTGGAAAAACGGCAAAATATTGCCTAATTCGATGATATTTTGTTTAAATCACACATAGGAAAAGGGGATGATAAAAGTCAAAATATTGCGAAATTCGAAAATTTTTAGTACAAAACAAAATGCAAAAAACTTGCTTAAAAATGCAAAGTTTGCGAAATTCTGAGATATGACGGCTAAATCACATATCGTGAAAAAACATGAAGTAGTATCGAAATATTGGTAAAAATGAACATATTTACGTAATATCAAACTACATGAAAAACGTGAAAAAAATCACTATTATACCAAATTTGAGGATTTTAACTACGAATCAAAAAGCGAGGTTTCGTATGGTTTAGATCCAAGAAAAGGCATATGACAATGTTGTTTCCAATACAAATGATAAAAATCAATGATTTTTCATTAGAAATAACTAAAATGTTCCTGATGTTCCGTTTATATTACCGATGGAAGATGTACACGTAAAACAGCTCTAATCCGGTTGAAACGTCGATATATGCAATAAAAACAGAACTTCTCCCCTTTTCAACATCTTACTCTGTATTTTAACGAGAAACAAATAGTTGATTGAAAATGAAGTATTTAACGTTAATTTTTAGTTAGTTATGTGTTTGTATCATTTTGATCGTATATTTAATGAATTAATACCAATAAACTGAAAATTCACAAAAACGTGGAAAAACGGCAAAATATTGCCTAATTCGGTGATATTTTGTTTAAATCACACAAAGAAAAAGGGGATGATAAACGTCAAATTATTGCTAAATTCGATGATTTTTAGTACAAAACAAATGCAAGAAACTTGCTTAAAAATGCAAAGTTTGCGAAATTCTGAGCTATGACGACCAAATCACATATCGTGAGAAAACATGAAGTAGTATCGAAATATTGGTAAAAATGAATATATTTACGTAAAATCACACTACATGAAAAACGTGAAAAAAGTCACTATTTTACCATATTTGAGGATTTTAAATTCAAATCATAGAGCGAGGTTTCGTATTAAGAAGATCCAAGAAAAGACATATGACAATGTTGTTTCCAATACAAGTGATAGAAATCAGTCAGTTTTCATTAGAAATAACTAAAATGTTCCTGATGTTCCGTTTATATTACCGATGGAAGATGTACACGTAAAACCGCTCTAATCCGGCTGAAACGTCGATATATGCAATAAAAACAGAACTTCTCTTTTTTCAATATCTTACTCTGTATTTTAACGAGAAACAAATAGTTGATTGAAAATGAAGTATTTAAGGTTAATTTCTAATCAATTATGTGTCTGCATCATTTTTATCGTATATATAATGAATTAATACCAATAAACTGAAAATTCACAAAAACGTGGAAAAACGGCAAAATATTGCCTAATTCGATGATATTTTGTTTAAATCACATAGAGGAAAAGTGGATGATAAATGTCAAAATATTGCTAAATTCGATGATTTTTAGTACGAAACAAAATGCAAGAAAACTTGCTTTAACGCAATATTTTGTGAAATTCTAAAATTTGAAGGCCAAATCACATATCGTGATACTGCATGAAATAGCATCGAAGTATTGGTAAAAATGAACATATTTACGTAATATCAAACTACATGAAAAACGTGAAAAAAATCACTATTATAGCAAATTTGAGGATTTTAACTACGAATCATAAAGCGAGGTTTCGTATTGTTTAGATCCAAGAAAAGACATATGACAATGTTGTTTCCAATACAAATGATAAAAATCAATGTGTTTTCATTAAAATTACTTAAAATGTTCCTGATTTTTCGTTTATATTACCGATGGAAAATGTACACGTAAAACCGCTCTAATCCGGCTGAAACGTCGATATATGCAATAAAAACAGAACTTCTCCCCTTTTCAACATCTTACTCTGTATTTTAACGAGAAACAAATAGTTGATTGAAAATGAAGTATTTAAGGTAATTTCTAATCAGTTATGTGTTTGTATCATTTTTATCGTATATAATGAATTAATACCAATAAAATAAAAATTCACAAAAAACGTGGAAAAACGGCAAAATATTGCCTAATTCGATGATACTTTGTTTAAATCACACATAGAAAAAGGGGATGATAAACGTCAAAATATTGCTAAATTCGAAAATTTTTAGTACAAAACAAAATGCAAAAAACTTGCTTAAAAATGCAAAGTTTGCGAAATTCTGAAATATGACGGCCAAATCACATATCGTGAGAAAACATGAAGTAGTATCGAAACATTGGTAAAAATGAATAGATTTACGGAAAATCAATACATGAAAAACGTGAAAAAAGTCACTATTTTACCATATTTGTGGATTTTAACTTCAAATCATAGAGCAAGGTTTCGTATTAAGAAGATTCAAGAAAAGACATATGACAATGTTGTTTCCATTACAAATGATAAATATCAATGACTTTTCATTAGAATTAACTAAAATGTTCCTGATGTTCCGTTTATATTACCGATGGAAGATGTACACGTAAAACCGCTCTAATCCGGCTGAAACGTCGATATATGCAATAAAAACAGAACTTCTCCCCTTTTCAACATCTTACTCTGTATTTTAACGAGAAACAAATAGTTGATTGAAAATGAAGTATTTAAGGTAATTTCTAATCAGTTATGTGTTTGTATCATTTTTATCGTATATAATGAATTAATACCAATAAATAAAAATTCACAAAAACGTGGAAAAACGGCAAAATATTGCCTAATTCGATGATATTTTGTTTAAATCACACATAGGAAAAGGGGATGAAAAGTCAAAATATTGCGAAATTCGAAAATTTTTAGTACAAAACAAAATGCAAAAAACTTGCTTAAAAATGCAAAGTTTGCGAAATTCTGAGATATGACGGCTAAATCACATATCGTGAAAAAACATGAAGTAGTATCGAAATATTGGTAAAAATGAACATATTTACGTAATATCAAACTACATGAAAAACGTGAAAAAAATCACTATTATACCAAATTTGAGGATTTTAACTACGAATCAAAAGCGAGGTTTCGTATGGTTTAGATCCAAGAAAAGGCATATGACAATGTTGTTTCCAATACAAATGATAAAAATCAATGATTTTTCATTAGAAATAACTAAAATGTTCCTGATGTTCCGTTTATATTACCGATGGAAGATGTACACGTAAAACAGCTCTAATCCGGTTGAAACGTCGATATATGCAATAAAACAGAACTTCTCCCCTTTTTCAACATCTTACTCTGTATTTTAACGAGAAACAAATAGTTGATTGAAAATGAAGTATTTAACGTTAATTTTTAGTTAGTTATGTGTTTGTATCATTTTGATCGTATATTAATGAATTAATACCAATAAACTGAAAATTCACAAAAACGTGGAAAAAACGGCAAAATATTGCCTAATTCGGTGATATTTTGTTTAAATCACACAAAGAAAAAGGGGATGATAAACGTCAAATTATTGCTAAATTCGATGATTTTTAGTACAAAACAAAATGCAAGAAAACTTGCTTAAAAATGCAAAGTTTGCGAAATTCTGAGCTATGACGACCAAATCACATATCGTGAGAAAACATGAAGTAGTATCGAAATATTGGTAAAAATGAATATATTTACGTAAATCACACTACATGAAAACGTGAAAAAAAGTCACTATTTTACCATATTTGAGGATTTTAAATTCAAATCATAGAGCGAGGTTTCGTATTAAGAAGATCCAAGAAAAGACATATGACAATGTTGTTTCCAATACAAGTGATAGAAATCAATGAGTTTTCATTAAAATTAACTAAATGTTCCTAATTTTCCGTTTATATTACCGATGGAAGATGTACATGTAAAACCACTCTAATTCCGGCTGAAACGTCGATATATGCAATAAAAACAGAACTTCTCCCCTTTTCAAACATCTTACTCTGTATTTTTAACGAGAAACAAATAGTTGATTGAAAATGAAGTATTTAAGGTTAATTTCTAATCAATTATGTGTCTGCATCATTTTTATCGTATATTTAATGAATTAATACAAATAAACTAAAAATTCACAAAACGTGGAAAAAACGGCAAAATATTGCCTAATTCGATGATATTTTGTTTAAATCACATAGAGGAAAAGTGGATGATAAATGTCAAAATATTGCTAAATTCGATGATTTTTTAGTACGAAACAAAATGCAAGAAAACTTGCTTTAACGCAATATTTTGTGAAATTCTAAATTTGAAGGCCAAATCACATTATCGTGATACTGCATGAAATAGCATCGAAGTATTGGTTAAAATGAACATATTTACGTAATATCAAACTACATGAAAACGTGAAAAAAATCACTATTATAGCAAATTTGAGGATTTTAACTACGAATCATAAAGCGAGGCTTTCGTATTGTTTAGATCCAAGAAAAGACATATGACAATGTTGTTCTCCAATACAAATGATAAAAATCAATGTGTTTTCATTAAAATTACTTAAACTGTTCCTGATTTTTCGTTATATTACCGATGGAAGATGTACACGTAAAACCGCTCTAATCCGGCTGAAACGTCGATATATGCAATAAAACAGAACTTCTACCCTTTTCAACATCTTACTCTGTATTTTAACGAGAAACAAATAGTTGATTGAAAATGAAGTATTTAAGGTAATTTCTAAGCAGTTATGTGTTTGTATCATTTTTATCGTATATATAATGAATTAATACCAATAAAATAAAAATTCACAAAAAACGTGGAAAAACGGCAAAATATTGCCTAATTCGATGATATTTTGTTTAAATCACACATAGGAAAAGGGGATGATAACGTCAAAATATTGCTAAATTCGAAAATTTTTAGTACAAAACAAAATGCAAAAAACTTGCTTAAAAATGCAAGTTTGCGAAATTCTGAAATATGACGGCCAAATCACATATCGTGAGAAAACATGAAGTAGTATCGAAATATTGGTAAAAATGAATAGATTTACGGAAATCAATACATGAAAAACGTGAAAAAAGTCACTATTTTACCATATTTGTGGATTTTAACTTCAAATCATAGAGCAAGGTTTCGTATTAAGAAGATTCAAGAAAAGACATATGACAATGTTGTTTCCATTACAAATGATAAATATCAATGACTTTTCATTAGAATTAACTAAAATGTTCCTGATGTTCCGTTTATATTACCGATGGAAGATGTACACGTAAAACCGCTCTAATCCGGCTGAAACGTCGATATATGCAATAAAACAGAACTTCTCCCCTTTTCAACATCTTACTCTGTATTTTAACGAGAAACAAATAGTTGATTGAAAATGAAGTATTTAAGGTAATTTCTAATCAGTTATGTGTTTGTATCATTTTTATCGTATATATGAATTATATCAATAAAATAAAATTCACAAAACGTGGAAAACTGCAAATATTGCCTAATTCGATGATATTTTGTTTTAAATCACACATAGGAAAAGGGCTGATAAACGTCAAAATTGCTAAATTCGAAATTTTTAGTACAAAACAAAATGCAAAAAACTGCTTAAAAATGCAAAGTTTGCGAAATTCTAGATATGACGGCCAAATCACATATCGTGAAAAACATGAAGTAGTATCGAATATTGGTAAAAATGAATATTTACAAATAATCAAACTACATGAAAAACGTGAAAAAATCACTATTACCAAATTTGAGGATTTTAACTACAATCAAAGCGAGGTTTCGTATTAGATCCAAGAAAGGCATATGACAATGTTTTTCCAATACAAATGTTATAAAATCATGAATTTTCATTAGAATAACTAAATGTTCCTGATGTTCTTTATATTACCGATGGAAGATGTACACGTAAACCGCTCTAATCCGTTGAAACTCGATATATGCAATAAAAACAGAACTTCTCCCCTTTTCAATCTTACTCTGTATTTTAACGAGAAACAAATAGTTGATTGAAAATGAAGTATTTAAGGTTAATTTCTAATCATTATGTGTTTTCATCATTTTTATCGTATATTTAATGAATTAATACCAATAACTGAAATTCACAAAAACGTGGAAACGGCAAAATATTGCCTAATTCGATGATATTTTGTTTAAATCACACAGGAAAAAGGATGATAAACGTCAAAATATTGCTAAATTCGATGATTTTTAGTACAAAACAAAATGCAAGAAAACTTGCTTTAAAGCAAGTTTTGTGAAATTCTAAATTTGACGGCCAAATCACTATCGTGATACTGCTGAAAGTATCGAATATTGGTAAAAATGAACATATTTACGTAATATCAAACTACATGAAAAACGTGAAAAAATCACTATTATAGCAAATTTGAGGATTTTAACTACGAATCATAAAGCGAGGTTTCGTATTGTTTAGATCCAAGAAAAGACATATGACATGTTGTTTCCATATACAAATGATAAAATCAATGTGTTTTTCATTAGAAATTACTAAAATGTTCCTGATTTTCCGTTTATATTACCGATGGAAGATGTACACGTAAAACCGCTCTAATCCGGCTGAAACGTCGATATATGCAATAAAACAGAACTTCTCCCTTTTCAACATCTTACTCTGTATTTTAACGAGAAAAATAGTTGATTGAAAAAGAAGTATTTATTAATTTTAATCAGTTATGTGTTTGTATCATTTTTATCGTATATTTAATGAATTAATACCAATAAACTGAAAATTCACAAAACGTGGAAAAACGGCAAAATATTGCCTAATTCGGATATTTTGTTTAAATCACACAAAGAAAAGGGATGATAAACGTCAAAATATTGCTAATTCGATGATTTTTTAGTACAAACAAAATGCAAGAAACTTGCTTAAAAATGCAAAGTTTGCGAAATTCTGAGCTTTACGACCAATCACATATCGTGAGAAAACATGAAGTAGTATCGAATATTGGTAAAATGAATATATTTAAGTAAAATCACATTACATGAAAATATGAAAAAAGTCACTATTTTACCATATTTGAGGATTTTAACTTCAAATCATAGAGCGAGGTTTCGTATTAAGAAGATCCAAGAAAAGACATATGACAATGTTGTTTCCAATACAAGTGATAGAAATCAATGAGTTTTCATTAGAATTAACTAAAATGTTCCTATTTTCCGTTTATATTACCGATGGAAGATGTACACGTAAAACCGCTCTAATCCGGCTGAAACGTCGATATATGCAATAAAACAGAACTTCTCCCCTTTTCAACATCTTACTCTGTATTTTAACGAGAAACAAATAGTTGATTGAAAATGAAGTATTTAAGGTTAATTTCTATCAATTATGTGTCTGCATCATTTTTATCGTATATTTAATGAATTAATACCAATAAACTGAAAATTCACAAAAACGTGGAAAAACGGCAAAATATTGCCTAATTCGATGATATTTTGTTTAAATCACATAGAGGAAAAGTGGATGATAAATGTCAAAATATTGCTAAATTCGATGATTTTTAGTACGAAACAAAATGCAAGAAAACTTGCTTTAACGCAATATTTTGTGAAATTCTAAAATTTGAAGGCCAAATCACATATCGTGATACTGCATGAAATAGTATCGAAGTATTGGTAAAAATGAACATATTTACGTAATATCAACTACATGAAAAACGTGAAAAAAATCACTATTATGCAAATTTGAGGATTTTAACTACGAATCATAAAGCGAGGTTTCGTATTGTTTAGATCCAGAAAAGACATATGACAATGTTTTTTTCCAATACAATGATAAAAATCAATGTGTTTTCATTAGAATTACTAAAATGTTCCTGATTTTCGTTTATATTACCGATGGAAGATGTACACGTAAAACCGCTCTAATCCGGCTGAAACGTCGATATATGCAATAAAAACAGAACTTCTCCCCTTTTCAACATCTTACTCTGTATTTTAACGAGAAACAAATAGTTGATTGAAAATGAATATTTAAGTTAATTTCTAATCAGTTATGTGTTTGTATCATTTTTATCGTATATATTAATTAATACCAATAAATGAAAATTCACAAAAACGTGGAAAAACGGCAAAATATTGCCTAATTCGATGATATTTTTGTTTAAATCACACATAGGAAAAGGGATGATAAACGTCAAAATATTGCTAAATTCGAATTTTTAGTACAAAACAAAATGCAAGAAAACTTGCTTAAAAATGCAAAGTTTGCGAAATTCTGAAATATGACGGCCAAATCACATATCGTGAGAAAACATGAAGTAGCATCGAAATATTGATAAAAATGAATAGATTTACGGAAAATCAATACATGAAAAACGTGAAAAAAGTCACTATTTTACCATATTTGTGGATTTTAACTTCAAATCATAGAGCAAGGTTTCGTATTAAGAAGATCAAGAAAAGACATATGACAATGTTGTTTCCATTACAAATGATAAATATCAATGACTTTTCATTAGAATTAACTAAAATGTTCCTGATGTTCCGTTTATATTAACGATGGAAGATGTACACGTAAAACCGCTCTAATCCGGCTGAAACGTCGATATATGCAATAAAAACAGAACTTCTCCCCTTTTCAACATCTTACTCTGTATTTTAACGAGAAACAATAGTTGATTGAAAATGAAGTATTTAAGGTAATTTCTAATCAGTTATGTGTTTGTATCATTTTATCGTATATATAATGAATTAATACCAATAAATAAAAAATCACAAAAACGTGGAAAAAACGGCAAAATATTGCCTAATTCGATGATATTTTGTTTAAATCACACATAGGAAAAGGGGATGATAAACGTCAAAATATTGCTAAATTCGAAAATTTTTAGTACAAAACAAAAGGCAAAAACTTGCTTAAAAATGCAAAGTTTGCTAAATTCTGAGATATGACGGCTAAATCACATATCGTGAAAAAACATGAAGTAGTATAGAAATATTGGTAAAAATGAACATATTTACGTAATATCAAACTACATGAAAAACGTGAAAAAAATCACTATTATACCAAATTTGAGGATTTTAACTACGAATCAAAAAAGCGAGGTTTCGTATGGTTTAGATCCAAGAAAAGGCATATGACAATGTTGTTTCCAATACAAATGATAAAAATCAATGATTTTTCATTAGAAATAACTAAAATGTTCCTGATGTTCTGTTTATATTACCGATGGAAGATGTACACGTAAAACCGCTCTAATCCGGTTGAAACGTCGATATATGCAATAAAAACAGAACTTCTCCCCTTTTAACATCTTACTCTGTATTTAACGAGAAACAAATAGTTGATTGAAAATGAAGTATTTAACGTTAATTTTTAGTCAGTTATGTGTTTGTATCATTTTTATCGTATATTTAATGAATTAATACGAATAAACTGGAAATTCACAAAAACGTGGAAAAACGGCAAAATATTGCCTAATTCGATGATATTTTGTTTAAATCACACAAAGGAAAAGGGGATGATAAACGTCAAAATATTGCTAAATTCGAAGATTTTTAGTACAAAACAAAATGCAAGAAACTTGCTTAAAAATGCAAAGTTTGCGAAATTCTGAGCTATGACGACCAAATCACATATCGTGAGAAAACATGAAGTAGTATCGAAATATTGGTAAAAATGAATATATTTACGTAAAATCACACTACATGAAAAACGTGAAAAAAGTCACTATTTTACCATATTTGAGGATTTTAACTTCAAATCATAGAGCGAGGTTTCGTATTAAGAAGATCCAAGAAAAGACATATGACAATGTTGTTTTCCAATACAAGTGATAGAAATCAATGAGTTTTCATTAGAATTAACTAAAATGTTCCTGATTTTCCGTTTATATTACCGATGGAAGATGTACACGTAAAACCGCTCTAATCCGGCTGAAACGTCGATATATGCAATAAAAACAGAACTTCGCCCCTTTTCAATATCTTACTCTGTATTTTAACGAGAAACAAATAGTTGATTGAAAATGAAGTATTTAAGGTTAATTTCTAATCAATTATGTGTCTGCAACCTTTTTATCGTATATTTAATGAATTAATACCAATAAACTGAAAATTCACAAAAACGTGGAAAACGGCAAATATTGCCTAATTCGATGATATTTTGTTTAAATCACATAGAGGAAAAGTGGATGATAAACGACAAATTATTGCTAAATTCGATGATTTTTAGTACGAAACAAAATGCAAGAAAACTTGCTTTAACGCAATATTTTGTGAAATTCTAAAATTTGAAGGCCAAATCACATATCGTGATACTGCATAAAATAGTATCGAAGTATTGGTAAAAATGAACATATTTACGTAATATCAAACTACATGAAAAACGTGAAAAAATCACTATTATAGCAAATTTGAGGATTTTAACTACGAATCATAAAGCGAGGTTTCGTATTGTTTAGATCCAAGAAAAGACATATGACAATGTTGTTTCCAATACAAATGATAAAAATCAATGTGTTTTCATTAGAATTAACTAAAATGTTCCTGATGTTCCGTTTATATTACCGATGGAAGATGTACACGTAAAACCGCTCTAATCCGGCTGAAAACGTCGACATATGCAATAAAAACAGAACTTCTCCCCTTTTCAACATCTTGCTCTGTATTTTAACGAGAAACAAATAGTTGATTGAAAATTAAATATTTAAGGTTAATTTCTAATCAGTTATGTGTTTGTATCGTTTTTATCGTATATAAAATGAATTAATACCAATAAAATGAAAATTCACAAAAACGTGGAAAAACGGCAAAATATTGCCTAATTCGATGATATTTTGTTTAAATCACACATAGGAAAAGGGGATGATAAACGTCAAAATATTGCTAAATTCGAAGATTTTTAGTACAAAACAAAATGCAAGAAACTGCTTAAAAATGCAAAGTTTGCGGAATTCTGAGATATGACGGCCAAATCACATATCGTGAAAAAACATGAAGTAGTATCGAAATATTGGTAAAAATGAACATATTTTACGTAATATCAAAACTACATGAAAAACGTGAAAAAAAATCACTATTATACCAAAATTGAGGATTTTAACTACGAATCATAAAGCGAGGTTTCGTATTGTTTAGATCCAAGAAAAGACATATGACAATGTTGTTTCCAATACAACATGATAAAAATCAATGAGTTTTCATTAGAGTTAACTAAATTGTTCCTGATGTTCCGTTATATTACCGATGAAAGATGTACACGTAAAACCGCTCTAATCCGGCTGAAACGTCGATATATGCAATAAAAACAGAACTTCTCCCCTTTTCAACATCTTACTCTGTATTTTAACGAGAAACAAATAGTTGATTGAAAATGAAGTATTTAACGTTAATTTTTAGTCAGTTTATGTGTTTGTATCATTTTTATCGTATATTTAATGAATTAATACGAATAAACTGAAAATTCACAAAAACGTGGTAAAACGGCAAAATATTGCCTAATTCGATGATATTTTGTTAAATCACACAAAGGAAAAGGGATGATAAACGTCAAAATATTGCTAAATTCGAAAATTTTTAGTACAAAACAAAATACAAAAAACTTGCTTAAAAATGCAAAGTTTGCGAAATTCTGAGATATGACGGCCAAATCACATATCGTGAAAAAACATGAAGTAGTATCGAAATATTGGTAAAAATGAACATAATTTACGTAATATCAAACTACATGAAAAACTTGAAAAAAATCACTATTTTACCATATTTGAGGATTTTAACTTCAAATCATAGAGCGAGGTTTCGTATTAAGAAGATCCAAGAAAAGACATATGACAATGTTTTTTTCCAATACAAGTGATTAGAAATCAATGAGTTTTCATTAGAATTAACTAAAATGTTCCTGATTTTCCGTTTATATTACCGATGGAAGATGTACACGTAAAACCGCTCTAATCCGGCTGAAACGTCGATATATGCAATAAAACAGAACGTCTCCCCTTTTCAATATCTTACTCTGTATTTTAACGAGAAACAAATAGTTGATTGAAATGAAGTATTTAAGGTTAATTTCTAATCAATTATGTGTCTGCATCATTTTTATCGTATATTTAATGAATTAATACCAATAAACTGAAAATTCACAAAAACGTTAAAAAACGGCAAAATATTGCCTAATTCGATGATATTTTTGTTTAAATCACATAGAGGAAAAGTGGATGACAAACGACAAAATATTGCTAAATTCGATGATTTTTAGTACGAAACAAAATGCAAGAAAACTTGCTTTAACGCAATATTTTGTGAAATTCTAAAATTTGAAGGCCAAATCACATATCGTGATACTGCATAAAATAATATCGAAGTATTGGTAAAAATGAACATATTTACGTAATATCAAACTACATGAAAACGTGAAAAAAATCACTATTATAGCAAATTTGAGGATTTTAACTACGAATCATAAAGCGAGGTTTCGTATTGTTTAGATCCAAGAAAAGACATATGACAATGTTGTTTCCAATACAAATGATAAAAATCAATGTGTTTTCATTAGAATTAACTAAAATGTTCCTGATGTTCCGTTTATATTACCGATGGAAGAAGTACACGTAAAACCGCTCTAATCCGGCTGAAACGTCGATATATGCAATAAAAACAGAACTTCTCCCCTTTTCAACATCTTGCTCTGTATTTTAACGAGAAACAAATAGTTGATTGAAAATTAAATATTTAAGGTTAATTTCTAATCAGTTATGTGTTTGTATCGTTTTTATCGTGTATAAAATGAATTAATACCAATAAATGAAAATTCACAAAAACGTGGAAAAACGGCAAAATATTGCCTAATTCGATGATATTTTGTTTAAATCACACATAGGAAAAGGGGATGATAAACGTCAAAATATTGCTAAATTCGAAGATTTTTAGTACAAAACAAAATGCAAGAAACTTGCTTAAAAATGCAAAGTTTGCGAAATTCTGAGCTATGACGACCAAATCACATATCGTGAGAAAACATGAAGTAGTATCGAAATATTGGTAAAAATGAATATATTTACGGAAAATCACAATACATGAAAAACGTGAAAAAAGTCACTAATTTTACCATATTTGTGGATTTTTAACTTCAAATCATAGAGCAAGGTTTCGTATTAAGAAGATTCAAGAAAAGACATATGACAATGTTGTTTCCATTACAAATGATAAATATCAATGACTTTTCATTAGAATTAACTAAAATGTTCCTGATTTTCCGTTTATATTTCCGATGGAAGATGTACACGTAAAACTGCTCTTATCCGGCTGAAACGTCGATATATGTAATAAAGCAGAACTTCTCCCCTTTTCAATATCTTACTCTGTATTTTAACGAGAAACAAATAGTTGATTGAAAATGAAGTATTTAAGGTTAATTTCTAATCAGTTATGTGTTTGTATCATTTTTATCGTATATATAATGAATTAATACCAATAAAATGAAATTCACAAAAACGTGGAAAAACGGCAAAATATTGCCTAATTCGATGATATTTTGTTTAAATCACAAAAAGGAAAAGGGGATGATAAACGTCAAAATATTGCTAAATTCGAAAATTTTTAGTACAAAACAAAATACAAAAAACTTGCTTAAAAATGCAGTTTGCGAAATTCTGAGATATGACGGCCAAATCACATATCGTGAAAAAACATGAAGTAGTATCGAAATATTGGTAAAAATGAACATATTTACGTAATATCAAACTACATGAAAAACGTGAAAAAAATCACTATTATATCAAAATTGAGGATTTTAACTACGAATCATAGAGCGAGGTTTCGTATTGTTTAGATCCAAGAAAAGACATATGACAATGTTGTTTTCAATACAAATGATAAAAATCAATGAGTTTTCCTTAGAATTAACTAAAATGTTCCTGATGTTCCGTTTATATTACCGATGAAAGATGTACACGTAAAACCGCTCTAATCCGGCTGAAACGTCGATATATGCAATAAAACAGAACTTCTCCCCTTTTCAACATCTTACTCTGTATTTTAACGAGAAACAAATAGTTGATTGAAAATGAAGTATTTAACGTTAATTTTTAGTCAGTTATGTGTTTGTATCATTTTTATCGTATATTTAATGAATTAATACCAATAAACTGAAAATTTACAAAAACGTGGAAAAACGGCAAAATATTGCCTAATTCGATGATATTTTGTTTAAATCACACAAAGGAAAAGAGGATGATAAACGTCAAAATATTGCTAAATTCGAAGATTTTTAGTACAAAACAAAATGCAAGAAACTTGCTTAAAAATGCAAATTTTGCGAAATTCTGAGCTATTACGACCAAATCACATATCGTGAGAAAACATGAAGTAGTATCGAAATATTGGTAAAAATGAATATATTTACGTAAAATCACACTACATGAAAAAGTTAAAAAGTCACTATTTTACCATATTTGAGGATTTTAACTTCAAATCATAGAGCGAGGTTTCGTATTAAGAAGATCCAAGAAAAGACATATGACAATGTTTTTTCCAATACAAGTGATAGAAATCAATGAGTTTTCATTAGAATTAACTAAAATGTTCCTGATTTTCCGTTTATATTACCGATGGAAGATGTACACGTAAAACGCTCTAATCCAGCTGAAACGTCGATATATGCACTAAAAACAGAACTTCTCCCCTTTTCAATATCTTACTCTGTATTTTAACGAGAAACAAATAGTTGATTGAAAATAAAGTATTTAAGGTTAATTTCTAATCAATTATGTGTCTGCATCATTTTTATCGTATATTTAATGAATTAATACCAATAAACTGAAAATTCACAAAAACGTGGAAAAACGGCAAAATATTGCCTAATTCGATGATATTTTGTTTAAATCACATAGAGGAAAAGTGGATGATAAACGACAAAATATTGCTAAATTCGATGATTTTTAGTACGAAACAAAATGCAAGAAAAACTTGCTTTAACGCAATATTTTGTGAAATTCTAAAATTTGAAGGCCAAATCACATATCGTGATACTGCATAAAATAGTATCGAAGTATTGGTAAAAATGAACATATTTACGTAATATCAAACTACATGAAAAACGTGAAAAAAATCACTATTATAGCAAATTTGAGGATTTTAACTACGAATCATAAAGCGAGGTTTCGTATTGTTTAGATCCAAGAAAAGACATATGACAATGTTGTTTCCAATACAAATGATAAAAATCAATGTGTTTTCATTAGAATTAACTAAAATGTTCCTGATGTTCCGTTTATATTACCGATGGAAGATGTACACGTAAAACCGCTCTAATCCGGCTGAAACGTCGATATATGCAATAAAACAGAACTTCTCCCCTTTTCAACATCTTACTCTGTATTTTAACGAAAAACAAATAGTTGACTGAAAATTAAATATTTAAGTTTAATTTCTAATCAGTTATGTGTTTGTATCATTTTTATCGTATATATAATGAATTAATACAATAAAATGAAAATTCACAAAAACGTGGAAAAACGGACAAAATATTGCCTAATTCGATGATATTTTGTTTAAATCACAAAAAGGAAAAGGGGATGATAAACGTCAAAATATTGCTAAATTCGATGATTTTTAGTACAAAACAAAATGCAAGAAACTTGCTTAAAAATGCAAAGTTTGCGAAATTCTAAAATATGACGGCCAAATCACATATCGAGAAAAAACATGAAGTAGTATCGAAATATTGGTAAAAATATTTACGGAAAATCACAATACATGAAAACGTGAAAAAAGTCACTATTTTACCATATTTGTGGATTTTAACTTCAAATCATAGAGCAAGGTTTCGTATTAAGAAGATTCAAGAAAAGACATATGACAATGTTGTTTCCATTACAAATGATAAATATCAATGACTTTCATTAGAATTAACTAAAATGTTCCTGATTTTTCCTTTATATTTCCGATGGAAGATGTACACGTAAAACTGCTCTTATCCGGCTGAAACGTCGATATATGTAATAAAGCAGAACTTCTCCCCTTTTCAATATCTTACTCTGTATTTTAACGAGAACAAATAGTTGATTGAAAATGAAGTATTTAAGGTTAATTTCTAATCAGTTATGTGTTTGTATCATTTTTATCGTATATTTAATGAATTAATACCAATAAACTGAAAATTCACAAAACGTGGAAAAAACGGCAAAATATTGCCTAATTCGGTTATATTTTGTTTAAATCACACAAAGAAAAAGGGGATGATAAACGTCAAAATATTGCTAATTCGAAAAATTTTAGTACAAAACAAAATACAAAAAACTTGCTTAAAAATGCAAAGTTTGCGAAATTCTGAGATATGACGGCCAAATCACATATCGTGAAAAAACATAAAGTAGTATCGAAATTTTGGTAAAAATGAACACATTTACGTAATATCAAACTACATGAAAAACGTGAAAAAAATCACTATTATACCAAAATTGAGGATTTTAACTACGAATCATAAAGCGAGGTTTCGTATTGTTTAGATCCAAGAAAAGACATATGACAATGTTGTTTCCAATACAAATGATAAAAATCAATGAGTTTTCATTAGAATTAACTAAATGTTCCTGATGTTCCGTTTATATTACCGATGAAAGATGTACACGTAAACCGCTCTAATCCGGCTGAAACGTCGATATATGCAATAAAAACAGAACTTCTCCCCTTTTCAACATCTTACTCTGTATTTTAACGAGAAACAAATAGATGATTGAAAATGAAGTATTTAACGTTAATTTTTAGTCAGTTATGTGTTTGTATCATTTTTATCGTATATTTAATGAATTAATACCAATAAACTGAAAATTCACAAAAACGTGGAAAAACGGCAAAAATATTGCCTAATTCGATGATATTTTGTTTAAATCACACAAAGGAAAAGAGGATGATAAACGTCAAAATATTGCTATATTCGAAGATTTTTAGTACAAAACAAAATGCAAGAAACTTGCTTAAAAATGCAAGTTTGCGAAATTCTGAGCTATTACGACCAAATCACATATCGTGAGAAAACATTAAGTAGTATCGAAATATTGGTAAAAATGAATATATTTACGTAAAATCACACTACATGAAAAAATTTAAAAAGTCACTATTTTACCATATTTGAGGATTTTAACTTCAAATCATAGAGCGAGGTTTCGTATTAAGAAGATCCAAGAAAAGACATATGACAATGTTTTTCCAATACAAGTGATAGAAATCAATGAGTTTTCATTAGAATTAACTAAAATGTTCCTGATTTTCCGTTTATATTACCGATGGAAGATGTACACGTAAAACCGCTCTAATCCGGCTGAAACGTCGATATATGCAATAAAAACAGAACTTCTCCCCTTTTCAATATCTTACTCTGTATTTTAACGAGAAACAAATAGTTGATTGAAAATGAAGTATTTAAGGTTAATTTCTAATCAATTATGTGTCTGCATCATTTTTATCGTATATTTAATGAATTAATATCAATAAACTGAAAATTCACAAAAACGTGGAAAAACGGCAAAATATTGCCTAATTCGATGATATTTTGTTTAAATCACATAGAGGAAAAGTGGATGATAAACGACAAAATATTGCTAAATTCGATGATTTTTAGTACGAAACAAAATGCAAGAAACTTGCTTTAACGCAATATTTTGTGAAATTCTAAAATTTGAAGGCCAAATCACATATCGTGATACTGCATAAAATAGTATCGAAGTATTGGTAAAAATGAACATATTTACGTAATATCAAACTACATGAAAAACGTGAAAAAAATCACTATTATAGCAAATTTGAGGATTTTAACTACGAATCATAAAGCGAGGTTTCGTATTGTTTAGATCCAAGAAAAGACATATGACAATGTTGTTTCCAATACAAATGATAAAATCAATGTGTTTTCATTAGAATTAACTAAAATGTTCCTGATGTTCCGTTTATATTACCGATGGAAGAAGTACACGTAAAACCGCTCTAATCCGGCTGAAACGTCGATATATGCAATAAAACAGAACTTCTCCCCTTTTCAACATCTTGCTCTGTATTTTAACGAGAAACAAATAGTTGATTGAAAATTAAATATTTAAGTTTAATTTCTAATCAGTTTATGTGTTTGTATCGTTTTATCGTATATAAAATGAATTAATACCAATAAAATGAAAATTCACAAAAAACGTGGAAAAACGGCAAAATATTGCCTAATTCGATGATATTTTGTTTAAATCACATATAGGAAAAGGGGATGATAAACGTCAAAATATTGCTAAATTCGAAGATTTTTAGTACAAAACAAAATGCAAGAAACTTGCTTAAAATGCAAAGTTTGCGAAATTCTGAGCTATGACGACCAAATCACATATCGTGAGAAAACATGAAGTAGTATCGAAATATTGGTAAAAAGGAATATATTTACGTAAAATCACACTACATGAAAAACGTGAAAAAAAGTCACTATTTTACCATATTTGAGGATTTTAACTTCAAATCATAGAGCGAGGTTTCGTATTAAGAAGATCCAAGAAAAGACATATGACAATGTTGTTTCCAATACAAATGATAAAAATCAATGTGTTTTCATTAGAATTAACTAAAATGTTCCTGATGTTCCGTTTATATTACCGATGGAAGATGTACACGTAAAACCGCTCTAATCGGCTGAAACGTCGTTATATGCAATAAAAACAGAACTTCTCCCCTTTTCAACATCTTACTCTGTATTTTAACGAGAAACAAATAGTTGATTGAAAATTAAATATTTAAGTTTAATTTCTAATCAGTTATGTGTTTGTATCATTTTTATCGTATATATAATGAATTAATACCAATAAAATGAAAATTCACAAAAACGTGGAAAAACGGCAAAATATTGCCTAATTCGATGATATTTTGTTTAAATCCCATAGAGGAAAAGTGGATGATAAACGTCAAAATATTGCTAAATTCGATGAGTTTTAGTACGAAACAAAATGCAAGAAAACTTGCTTTAACGCAATATTTTGTGAAATTCTAAAATTTGAAGGCCAAATCACATATTCGTGATACTGCATAAAATAGTATCGAAGTATTGGTAAAAATGAACATATTTACGTAATATCAAACTACATGAAAAACGTGAAAAAATCACTATTATAGCAAATTTGAGGATTTTAACTACGAATCATAAAGCGAGGTTTCGTATTGTTTAGATCCTAGAAAAGACATGACAATGTTGTTTCCAATACAAATGATAAAAATCAATGTGTTTTCATTAGAATTAACTAAATGTTCCTGATGTTCCGTTTATATTACCGATGGAAGATGTACACGTAAAACCGCTCTAATCCGGCTGAAACGTCGATATATGCAATAAAAACAGAACTTCTCCCCTTTTCAACATCTTACTCTGTATTTTAACGAGAAACAAATAGTTGATTGAAAATTAAATATTTAAGTTTAATTTCTAATCAGTTATGTGTTTGTATCATTTTTATCGTATATATAATGAATTAATACCAATAAAATGAAAATTCACAAAAACGTGGAAAAACGGCAAAATATTGCCTAATTCGATGATATTTTGTTTAAATCACAAAAAGGAAAAGGGGATGATAAACGTCAAAATATTGCTAAATTCGATGATTTTTAGTACAAAACAAAATGCAAGAAACTTGCTTAAAAATGCAAAGTTTGCGAAATTCTGAAATATGACGGCCAAATCACATATCGTGAGAAAACATGAAGTAGTATCGAAATATTGGTAAAAATGAATATATTTACGGAAAATCACAATACATGAAAAACGTGAAAAAAGTCACTATTTTACCATATTTGTGGATTTTAACTTCAAATCATAGAGCAAGGTTTCGTATTAAGAAGATTCAAGAAAAGACATATGACAATGTTGTTTCCATTACAAATGATAAATATCAATGACTTTTCATTAGAATTAACTAAAATGTTCCTGATTTTCCGTTTATATTTCCGATGGAAGATGTACACGTAAAACTGCTCTTATCCGGCTGAAACGTCGATATAAGTAATAAAGCAGAACTTCTCCCCTTTTCAATATCTTACTCTTTATTTTAACGAGAAACAAATAGTTGATTGAAAATGAAGTATTTAAGGTTAATTTCTAATCAGTTATGTGTTTGTATCATTTTTATCGTATATATAATGAATTAATACCAATAAACTGAAAATTCACAAAAACGTGGAAAAACGGCAAAATATTGCCTAATTCGGTTATATTTTGTTTAAATCACACAAAGAAAAAGGGGATGATAAACGTCAAAATATTGCTAAATTCGAAAATTTTTAGTACAAAACAAAATACAAAAAACTTGCTTAAAAATGCAAAGTTTGAGAAATTCTGAGATATGACGGCCAAATCACATATCGTGAAAAAACATAAAGTAGTATCGAAATATTGGTAAAAATGAACACATTTACGTAATATCAAACTACATGAAAAACGTGAAAAAAATCACTATTATACCAAAATTGAGGATTTTAACTACGAATCATAAAGCGAGGTTTCGTATTGTTTAGATCCAAGAAAAGACATATGACAATGTTGTTTCCAATACAAATGATAAAAATCAATGAGTTTTCATTAGAATTAACTAAAATGTTCCTGATGTTCCGTTTATATTACCGATGAAAGATGTACACGTAAAACCGCTCTAATCCGGCTGAAACGTCGATATATGCAATAAAAACAGAACTTCTCCCCTTTTCAACATCTTACTCTGTATTTTAACGAGAAACAAATAGTTGATTGAAAATGAAGTATTTAACGTTAATTTTTAGTCAGTTATGTGTTTGTATCATTTTTATCGTATATTTAATGAATTAATACCAATAAACTGAAAATTCACAAAAACGTGGAAAAACGGCAAAATATTGCCTAATTCGATGATATTTTGTTTAAATCACACAAAGGAAAAGAGGATGATAAACGTCAAAATATTGCTAAATTCGAAGATTTTTAGTACAAAACAAAATGCAAGAAACTTGCTTAAAAATGCAAAGTTTGCGAAATTCTGAGCTATTACGACCAAATCACATATCGTGAGAAAACATGAAGTAGTATCGAAATATTGGTAAAAATGAATATATTTACGTAAAATCACACTACATGAAAAAAGTTAAAAAAGTCACTATTTTACCATATTTGAGGATTTTAACTTTAAATCATAGAGCGAGGTTTCGTATTAAGAAGATCCAAGAAAAGACATATGACAATGTTTTTTCCAATACTAGTGATAGAAATCAATGAGTTTTCATTAGAATTAACTAAAATGTTCCTGATTTTCCGTTTATATTACCGATGGAAGATGTACACGTAAAACCGCTCTAATCCGGCTGAAACGTCGATATATGCAATAAAAACAGAACTTCTCCCCTTTTCAATATCTTACTCTGTATTTTAACGAGAAACAAATAGTTGATTGAAAATGAAGTATTTAAGGTTAATTTATAATCAATTATGTGTCTGCATCATTTTTATCGTATATTTAATGAATTAATACCAATAAACTGAAAATTCACAAAAACGTGGAAAAACGGCAAAATATTGCCTAATTCGATGATATTTTGTTTAAATCACATAGAGGAAAAGTGGATGATAAACGACAAAATATTGCTAAATTCGATGATTTTTAGTACGAAACAAATGCAAGAAAACTTGCTTTAACGCAATATTTTGTGAAATTCTATAATTTGAAGGCCCAAATCACATATCGTGATACTGCATAAAATAGTATCGAAGTATTGGTAAAAATGAACATATTTACGTAATATCAAACTACATGAAAAACGTGAAAAAATCACTATTATAGCAAATTTGAGGATTTTAACTACGAATCATAAAGCGAGGTTTCGTATTGTTTAGATCCTAGAAAAGACATGACAATGTTGTTTCCAATACAAATGATAAAAATCAATGTGTTTTCATTAGAATTAACTAAAATGTTCCTGATGTTCCGTTTATATTACCGATGGAAGATGTACACGTAAAACCGCTCTAATCCGGCTGAAACGTCGATATATGCAATAAAAACAGAACTTCTCCCATTTTCAACATCTTACTCTGTATTTTAACGAGAAACAAATAGTTGATTGAAAATTATATATTTAAGTTTAATTTCTAATCAGTTATGTGTTTGTATCATTTTTATCGTATATATAATGAATTAATACCAATAAAATGAAAATTCACAAAAACGTGGAAAAACGGCAAAATATTGCCTAATTCGATGATATTTTGTTTAAATCACAAAAAGGAAAAGGGGATGATAAACGTCAAAATATTGCTAAATTCGATGATTTTTAGTACAAAACAAAATGCAAGAAACTTGCTTAAAAATGCAAAGTTTGCGAAATTCTGAATATGACGGCCAAATCACATATCGTGAGAAAACATGAAGTAGTATCGAAATATTGGTAAAAATGAATATATTTACGGAAAATCACAATACATGAAAAACGTGAAAAAAGTCACTATTTTACCATATTTGTGGATTTTAACTTCAAATCATAGAGCAAGGTTTCGTATTAAGAAGATTCAAGAAAAGACATATGACAATGTTGTTTCCATTACAAATGATAAATATCAATGACTTTTCATTAGAATTAACTAAAATGTTCCTGATTTTCCGTTTATATTTCCGATGGAAGATGTACACGTAAAACTGCTCTTATCCGGCTGAAACGTCGATATATGTAATAAAGCAGAACTTCTCCCCTTTTCAATATCTTACTCTTTATTTTAACGAGAAACAAATAGTTGATTGAAAATGAAGTATTTAAGGTTAATTTCTAATCAGTTATGTGTTTGTATCATTTTTATCGTATATATAATGAATTAATACCAATAAACTGAAAATTCACAAAAACGTGGAAAAACGGCAAAATATTGCCTAATTCGGTTATATTTTGTTTTAAATCACACAAAGAAAAAGGGGATGATAAACGTCAAAATATTGCTAAATTCGAAAATTTTTAGTACAAAACAAAATACAAAAAACTTGCTTAAAAATGCAAAGTTTGAGAAATTCTGAGATATGACGGCCAAATCACATATCGTGAAAAAACATAAAGTAGTATCGAAATATTGGTAAAAATGAACACATTTACGTAATATCAAACTACATGAAAAACGTGAAAAAAATCACTATTATACCAAAATTGAGGATTTTAACTACGAATCATAAAGCGAGGTTTCGTATTGTTTAGATCCAAGAAAAGACATATGACAATGTTGTTTCCAATACAAATGATAAAAATCAATGAGTTTTCATTAGAATTAACTAAAATGTTCCTGATGTTCCGTTTATATTACCGATGAAAGATGTACACGTAAAACCGCTCTAATCCGGCTGAAACGTCGATATATGCAATAAAAACAGAACTTCTCCCCTTTTCAACATCTTACTCTGTATTTTAACGAGAAACAAATAGTTGATTGAAAATGAAGTATTTAACGTTAATTTTAGTCAGTTATTGTGTTTGTATCATTTTTATCGTATATTTAATGAATTAATACCAATAAACTGAAAATTCACAAAAACGTGGAAAAACGGCAAAATATTGCCTAATTCGATGATATTTTGTTTAAATCACACAAAGGAAAAGAGGATGATAAACGTCAAAATATTGCTAAATTCGAAGATTTTTAGTACAAAACAAAATGCAAGAAACTTGCTTAAAAATGCAAAGTTTGCGAAATTCTGAGCTATTACGACCAAATCACATATCGTGAGAAAACATGAAGTAGTATCGAAATATTGGTAAAAATGAATATATTTACGTAAAATCACACTACATGAAAAAAGTTAAAAAAGTCACTATTTTACCATATTTGAGGATTTTAACTTTAAATCATAGAGCGAGGTTTCGTATTAAGAAGATCCAAGAAAAGACATATGACAATGTTTTTTCCAATACTAGTGATAGAAATCAATGAGTTTTCATTAGAATTAACTAAAATGTTCCTGATTTTCCGTTTATATTACCGATGGAAGATGTACACGTAAAACCGCTCTAATCCGGCTGAAACGTCGATATATGCAATAAAACAGAACTTCTCCCCTTTTCAATATCTTACTCTGTATTTTAACGAGAAACAAATAGTTGATTGAAAATGAAGTATTTAAGGTTAATTTATAATCAATTATGTGTCTGCATCATTTTTATCGTATATTTAATGAATTAATACCAATAAACTGAAAATTCACAAAAACGTGGAAAAACGGCAAAATATTGCCTAATTCGATGATATTTTGTTTAAATCACATAGAGGAAAAGTGGATGATAAACGACAAAATATTGCTAAATTCGATGATTTTTAGTACGAAACAAAATGCAAGAAAACTTGCTTTAACGCAATATTTTGTGAAATTCTATAATTTGAAGGCCAAATCACATATCGTGATACTGCATAAAATAGTATCGAAGTATTGGTAAAAATGAACATATTTACGTAATATCAAACTACATGAAAAACGTGAAAAAAATCACTATTATAGCAAATTTGAGGATTTTAACTACGAATCATAAAGCGAGGTTTCGTATTGTTTAGATCCTAGAAAAGACATGACAATGTTGTTTCCAATACAAATGATAAAAATCAATGTGTTTTCATTAGAATTAACTAAAATGTTCCTGATGTTCCGTTTATATTACCGATGGAAGATGTACACGTAAAACCGCTCTAATCCGGCTGAAACGTCGATATATGCAATAAAAACAGAACTTCTCCCCTTTTCAACATCTTACTCTGTATTTTAACGAGAAACAAATAGTTGATTGAAAATTATATATTTAAGTTTAATTTCTAATCAGTTATGTGTTTGTATCATTTTTATCGTATATATAATGAATTAATACCAATAAAATGAAAATTCACAAAAACGTGGAAAAACGGCAAAATATTGCCTAATTCGATGATATTTTGTTTAAATCACAAAAAGGAAAAGGGGATGATAAACGTCAAAATATTGCTTAATTCGATGATTTTTAGTACAAAACAAAATGCAAGAAACTTGCTTAAAAATGCAAAGTTTGCGGAATTCTGAAATATGACGGCCAAATCACATATCGTGAGAAAACATGAAGTAGTATCGAAATATTGGTAAAAATGAATATATTTACGGAAAATCACAATACATGAAAAACGTGAAAAAAGTCACTATTTTACCATATTTGTGGATTTTAACTTCAAATCATAGAGCAAGGTTTCGTATTAAGAAGATTCAAGAAAAGACATATGACAATGTTGTTTCCATTACAAATGATAAATATCAATGACTTTTCATTAGAATTAACTAAAATGTTCCTGATTTTCCGTTTATATTTCCGATGGAAGATGTACACGTAAAACTGCTCTTATCCGGCTGAAACGTCGATATATGTAATAAAGCAGAACTTCTCCCCTTTTCAATATCTTACTCTGTATTTTAACGAGAAACAAATAGTTGATTGAAAATGAAGTATTTAAGGTTAATTTCTAATCAGTTATGTGTTTGTATCATTTTTATCGTATATTTAATGAATTAATACCAATAAACTGAAAATTCACAAAAACGTGGAAAAACGGCAAAATATTGCCTAATTCGGTTATATTTTGTTTAAATCACACAAAGAAAAAGGGGATGATAAACGTCAAAATATTGCTAAATTCGAAAATTTTTAGTACAAAACAAAATACAAAAAACTTGCTTAAAAATGCAAAGTTTGAGAAATTCTGAGATATGACGGCCAAATCACCTATCGTGAAAAAACATAAAGTAGTATCGAAATATTGGTAAAAATGAACACATTTACGTAATATCAAACTACATGAAAAACGTGAAAAAAATCACTATTATACCAAAATTGAGGATTTTAACTACGAATCATAAAGCGAGGTTTCGTATTGTTTAGATCCAAGAAAAGACATATGACAATGTTGTTTCCAATACAAATGATAAAAATCAATGAGTTTTCATTAGAATTAACTAAAATGTTCCTGATGTTCCGTTTATATTACCGATGAAAGATGTACACGTAAAACCGCTCTAATCCGGCTGAAACGTCGATATATGCAATAAAAACAGAACTTCTCCCCTTTTCAACATCTTACTCTGTATTTTAACGAGAAACAAATAGTTGATTGAAAATGAAGTATTTAACGTTAATTTTTAGTCAGTTATGTGTTTGTATCATTTTTATCGTATATTTAATGAATTAATACCAATAAACTGAAAATTCACAAAAACGTGGAAAAACGGCAAAATATTGCCTAATTCGATGATATTTTGTTTAAATCACACAAAGGAAAAGAGGATGATAAACGTCAAAATATTGCTAAATTCGAAGATTTTTAGTACAAAACAAAATGCAAGAAACTTGCTTAAAAATGCAAAGTTTGCGAAATTCTGAGCTATTACGACCAAATCACATATCGTGAGAAAACATGAAGTAGTATCGAAATATTGGTAAAAATGAATATATTTACGTAAAATCACACTACATGAAAAAAGTTAAAAAAGTCACTATTTTACCATATTTGAGGATTTTAACTTCAAATCATAGAGCGAGGTTTCGTATTAAGAAGATCCAAGAAAAGACATATGACAATGTTTTTTTCCAATACAAGTGATAGAAATCAATGAGTTTTCATTAGAATTAACTAAAATGTTCCTGATTTTCCGTTTATATTACCGATGGAAGATGTACACGTAAAACCGCTCTAATCCGGCTGAAACGTCGATATATGCAATAAAAACAGAACTTCTCCCCTTTTCAATATCTTACTCTGTATTTTAACGAGAAACAAATAGTTGATTGAAAATGAAGTATTTAAGGTTAATTTCTAATCAATTATGTGTCTGCATCATTTTTATCGTATATTTAATGAATTAATACCAATAAACTGAAAATTCACAAAAACGTGGAAAAACGGCAAAATATTGCCTAATTCGATGATATTTTGTTTAAATCACATAGAGGAAAAGTGGATGATAAACGACAAAATATTGCTAAATTCGATGATTTTTAGTACGAAACAAAATGCAAGAAAACTTGCTTTAACGCAATATTTTGTGAAATTCTAAAATTTGAAGGCCAAATCACATATCGTGATACTGCATAAAATAGTATCGAAGTATTGGTAAAAATGAACATATTTACGTAATATCAAACTACATGAAAAACGTGAAAAAAATCACTATTATAGCAAATTTGAGGATTTTAACTACGAATCATAAAGCGAGGTTTCGTATTGTTTAGATCCTAGAAAAGACATGACAATGTTGTTTCCAATACAAATGATAAAAATCAATGTGTTTTCATTAGAATTAACTAAAATGTTCCTGATGTTCCGTTTATATTACCGATGGAAGATGTACACGTAAAACCGCTCTAATCCGGCTGAAACGTCGATATATGCAATAAAAACAGAACTTCTCCCCTTTTCAACATCTTACTCTGTATTTTAACGAGAAACAAATAGTTGATTGAAAATGAAGTATTTAAGGTTAATTTCTAATCAGTTATGTGTTTGTATCATTTTTATCGTATATTTAATGAATTAATACCAATAAACTGAAAATTCACAAAAACGTGGAAAAACGGCAAATATTGCCTAATTCGATGATATTTTGTTTAAATCACACAAAGAAAAAGGGGATGATAAACGTCAAAATATTGCTAAATTCGAAAATTTTTAGTACAAAACAAAATACAAAAAACTCGCTTAAAAATGCAAAGTTTGCGAAATTCTGAGATATGACGGCCAAATCACATATCGTGAAAAAACATGAAGTAGTATCGAAATATTGGTAAAAATGAACACATTTACGTAATATCAAACTACATGAAAAACGTGAAAAAAATCACTATTATACCAAAATTGAGGATTTTAACTACGAATCATAAAGCGAGGTTTCGTATTGTTTAGATCCAAGAAAAGACATATGACAATGTTGTTTCCAATACAAATGATAAAAATCAATGAGTTTTCATTAGAATTAACTAAAATGTTCCTGATGTTCCGTTTATATTACCGATGAAAGATGTACACGTAAAACCGCTCTAATCCGGCTGAAACGTCGATATATGCAATAAAAACAGAACTTCTCCCCTTTTCAACATCTTACTCTGTATTTTAACGAGAAACAAATAGTTGATTGAAAATGAAGTATTTAACGTTAATTTTTAGTCAGTTATGTGTTTGTATCATTTTTATCGTATATTTAATGAATTAATACCAATAAACTGAAAATTCACAAAAACGTGGAAAAACGGCAAAATATTGCCTAATTCGATGATATTTTGTTTAAATCACACAAAGGAAAAGAGGATGATAAACGTCAAAATATTGCTAAATTCGAAGATTTTTAGTACAAAACAAAATGCAAGAAACTTGCTTAAAAATGCAAAGTTTGCGAAATTCTGAGCTATTACGACCAAATCACATATCGTGAGAAAACATGAAGTAGTATCGAAATATTGGTAAAAATGAATATATTTACGTAAAATCACACTACATGAAAAAAGTTAAAAAAGTCACTATTTTACCATATTTGAGGATTTTAACTTCAAATCATAGAGCGAGGTTTCGTATTAAGAAGATCCAAGAAAAGACATATGACAATGTTTTTTCCAATACAAGTGATAGAAATCAATGAGTTTTCATTAGAATTAACTAAAATGTTCCTGATTTTCCGTTTATATTACCGATGGAAGATGTACACGTAAAACCGCTCTAATCCGGCTGAAACGTCGATATATGCAATAAAAACAGAACTTCTCCCCTTTTCAATATCTTACTCTGTATTTTAACGAGAAACAAATTGTTGATTGAAAATGAAGTATTTAAGGTTAATTTCTAATCAATTATGTGTCTGCATCATTTTTATCGTATATTTAATGAATTAATACCAATAAACTGAAAATTCACAAAAACGTGGAAAAACGGCAAAATATTGCCTAATTCGATGATATTTTGTTTAAATCACATAGAGGAAAAGTGGATGATAAACGACAAAATATTGCTAAATTCGATGATTTTTAGTACGAAACAAAATGCAAGAAAACTTGCTTTAACGCAATATTTTGTGAAATTCTAAAATTTGAAGGCCAAATCACATATCGTGATACTGCATAAAATAGTATCGAAGTATTGGTAAAAATGAACATATTTACGTAATATCAAACTACATGAAAAACGTGAAAAAAATCACTATTATAGCAAATTTGAGGATTTTAACTACGAATCATAAAGCGAGGTTTCGTATTGTTTAGATCCTAGAAAAGACATGACAATGTTGTTTCCAATACAAATGATAAAAATCAATGTGTTTTCATTTGAATTAACTAAAATGTTCCTGATGTTCCGTTTATATTACCGATGGAAGATGTACACGTAAAACCGCTCTAATCCGGCTGAAATGTCGATATATGCAATAAAAACAGAACTTCTCCCCTTTTCAACATCTTACTCTGTATTTTAACGAGAAACAAATAGTTGATTGAAAATGAAGTATTTAAGGTTTATTTCTAATCAGTTATGTGTTTGTATCATTTTTATCGTATATTTAATGAATTAATACCAATAAACTGAAAATTCACAAAAACGTGGAAAAACGGCAAAATATTGCCTAATTCGATGATATTTTGTTTAAATCACACAAAGAAAAAGGGGATGATAAACGTCAAAATATTGCTAAATTCGAAAATTTTTAGTACAAAACAAAATACAAAAAACTCGCTTAAAAATGCAAAGTTTGCGAAATTCTGAGATATGACGGCCAAATCACATATCGTGAAAAAACATGAAGTAGAATCGAAATATTGGTAAAAATGAACACATTTACGTAATATCAAACTACATGAAAAACGTGAAAAAAATCACTATTATACCAAAATTGAGGATTTTAACTACGAATCATAAAGCGAGGTTTCGTATTGTTTAGATCCAAGAAAAGACATATGACAATGTTGTTTCCAATACAAATGATAAAAATCAATGAGTTTTCATTAGAATTAACTAAAATGTTCCTGATGTTCCGTTTATATTACCGATGAAAGATGTACACGTAAAACCGCTCTAATCCGGCTGAAACGTCGATATATGCAATAAAAACAGAACTTCTCCCCTTTTCAACATCTTACTCTGTATTTTAACGAGAAACAAATAGTTGATTGAAAATGAAGTATTTAACGTTAATTTTTAGTCAGTTATGTGTTTGTATCATTTTTATCGTATATTTAATGAATTAATACCAATAAACTGAAAATTCACAAAAACGTGGAAAAACGGCAAAATATTGCCTAATTCGATGATATTTTGTTTAAATCACACAAAGGAAAAGAGGATGATAAACGTCAAAATATTGCTAAATTCGAAGATTTTTAGTACAAAACAAAATGCAAGAAACTTGCTTAAAAATGCAAAGTTTGCGAAATTCTGAGCTATTACGACCAAATCACATATCGTGAGAAAACATGAAGTAGTATCGAAATATTGGTAAAAATGAATATATTTACGTAAAATCACACTACATGAAAAAAGTTAAAAAAGTCACTATTTTACCATATTTGAGGATTTTAACTTCAAATCATAGAGCGAGGTTTCGTATTAAGAAGATCCAAGAAAAGACATATGACAATGTTTTTTCCAATACAAGTGATAGAAATCAATGAGTTTTCATTAGAATTAACTAAAATGTTCCTGATTTTCCGTTTATATTACCGATGGAAGATGTACACGTAAAACCGCTCTAATCCGGCTGAAACGTCGATATATGCAATAAAAACAGAACTTCTCCCCTTTTCAATATCTTACTCTGTATTTTAACGAGAAACAAATTGTTGATTGAAAATGAAGTATTTAAGGTTAATTTCTAATCAATTATGTGTCTGCATCATTTTTATCGTATATTTAATGAATTAATACCAATAAACTGAAAATTCACAAAAACGTGGAAAAACGGCAAAATATTGCCTAATTCGATGATATTTTGTTTAAATCACATAGAGGAAAAGTGGATGATAAACGACAAAATATTGCTAAATTCGATGATTTTTAGTACGAAACAAAATGCAAGAAAACTTGCTTTAACGCAATATTTTGTGAAATTCTAAAATTTGAAGGCCAAATCACATATCGTGATACTGCATAAAATAGTATCGAAGTATTGGTAAAAATGAACATATTTACGTAATATCAAACTACATGAAAAACGTGAAAAAAATCACTATTATAGCAAATTTGAGGATTTTAACTACGAATCATAAAGCGAGGTTTCGTATTGTTTAGATCCTAGAAAAGACATGACAATGTTGTTTCCAATACAAATGATAAAAATCAATGTGTTTTCATTTGAATTAACTAAAATGTTCCTGATGTTCCGTTTATATTACCGATGGAAGATGTACACGTAAAACCGCTCTAATCCGGCTGAAACGTCGATATATGCAATAAAAACAGAACTTCTCCCCTTTTCAACATCTTACTCTGTATTTTAACGAGAAACAAATAGTTGATTGAAAATGAAGTATTTAAGGTTTATTTCTAATCAGTTATGTGTTTGTATCATTTTTATCGTATATTTAATGAATTAATACCAATAAACTGAAAATTCACAAAAACGTGGAAAAACGGCAAAATATTGCCTAATTCGATGATATTTTGTTTAAATCACACAAAGAAAAAGGGGATGATAAACGTCAAAATATTGCTAAATTCGAAAATTTTTAGTACAAAACAAAATACAAAAAACTCGCTTAAAAATGCAAAGTTTGCGAAATTCTGAGATATGACGGCCAAATCACATATCGTGAAAAAACATGAAGTAGAATCGAAATATTGGTAAAAATGAACACATTTACGTAATATCAAACTACATGAAAAACGTGAAAAAAATCACTATTATACCAAAATTGAGGATTTTAACTACGAATCATAAAGCGAGGTTTCGTATTGTTTAGATCCAAGAAAAGACATATGACAATGTTGTTTCCAATACAAATGATAAAAATCAATGAGTTTTCATTAGAATTAACTAAAATGTTCCTGATGTTCCGTTTATATTACCGATGAAAGATGTACACGTAAAACCGCTCTAATCCGGCTGAAACGTCGATATATGCAATAAAAACAGAACTTCTCCCCTTTTCAACATCTTACTCTGTATTTTAACGAGAAACAAATAGTTGATTGAAAATGAAGTATTTAACGTTAATTTTTAGTCAGTTATGTGTTTGTATCATTTTTATCGTATATTTAATGAATTAATACCAATAAACTGAAAATTCACAAAAACGTGGAAAAACGGCAAAATATTGCCTAATTCGATGATATTTTGTTTAAATCACACAAAGGAAAAGAGGATGATAAACGTCAAAATATTGCTAAATTCGAAGATTTTTAGTACAAAACAAAATGCAAGAAACTTGCTTAAAAATGCAAAGTTTGCGAAATTCTGAGCTATTACGACCAAATCACATATCGTGAGAAAACATGAAGTAGTATCGAAATATTGGTAAAAATGAATATATTTACGTAAAATCACACTACATGAAAAAGTTAAAAAGTCACTATTTTACCATATTTGAGGATTTTAACTTCAAATCATAGAGCGAGGTTTCGTATTAAGAAGATCCAAGAAAAGACATATGACAATGTTTTTTCCAATACAAGTGATAGAAATCAATGAGTTTTCATTAGAATTAACTAAAATGTTCCTGATTTTCCGTTTATATTACCGATGGAAGATGTACACGTAAAACCGCTCTAATCCGGCTGAAACGTCGATATATGCAATAAAAACAGAACTTCTCCCCTTTTCAATATCTTACTCTGTATTTTAACGAGAAACAAATAGTTGATTGAAAATGAAGTATTTAAGGCTAATTTCTAATCAATTATGTGTCTGCATCATTTTTATCGTATATTTAATGAATTAATACCAATAAACTGAAAATTCACAAAAACGTGGAAAAACGGCAAAATATTGCCTAATTCGATGATATTTTGTTTAAATCACATAGAGGAAAAGTGGATGATAAACGACAAAATATTGCTAAATTCGATGATTTTTAGTACGAAACAAAATGCAAGAAAACTTGCTTTAACGCAATATTTTGTGAAATTCTAAAATTTGAAGGCCAAATCACATATCGTGATACTGCATAAAATAGTATCGAAGTATTGGTAAAAATGAACATATTTACGTAATATCAAACTACATGAAAAACGTGAAAAAATCACTATTATAGCAAATTTGAGGATTTTAACTACGAATCATAAAGCGAGGTTTCGTATTGTTTAGATCCTAGAAAAGACATGACAATGTTGTTTCCAATACAAATGATAAAAATCAATGTGTTTTCATTTGAATTAACTAAAATGTTCCTGATGTTCCGTTTATATTACCGATGGAAGATGTACACGTAAAACCGCTCTAATCCGGCTGAAACGTCGATATATGTAATAAAAACAGAACTTCTCCCCTTTTCAACATCTTACTCTGTATTTTAACGAGAAACAAATAGTTGATTGAAAATGAAGTATTTAAGGTTAATTTCTAATCAGTTATGTGTTTGTATCATTTTTATCGTATATTTAATGAATTAATACCAATAAACTGAAAATTCACAAAAACGTGGAAAAACGGCAAAATATTGCCTAATTCGATGATATTTTGTTTAAATCACACAAAGAAAAAGGGGATGATAAACGTCAAAATATTGCTAAATTCGAAAATTTTTAGTACAAAACAAAATACAAAAAACTCGCTTAAAAATGCAAAGTTTGCGAAATTCTGAGATATGACGGCCAAATCACATATCGTGAAAAAACATGAAGTAGAATCGAAATATTGGTAAAAATGAACACATTTACGTAATATCAAACTACATGAAAAACGTGAAAAAAATCACTATTATACCAAAATTGAGGATTTTAACTACGAATCATAAAGCGAGGTTTCGTATTGTTTAGATCCAAGAAAAGACATATGACAATGTTGTTTCCAATACAAATGATAAAAATCAATGAGTTTTCATTAGAATTAACTAAAATGTTCCTGATGTTCCGTTTATATTACCGATGAAAGATGTACACGTAAAACCGCTCTAATCCGGCTGAAACGTCGATATATGCAATAAAAACAGAACTTCTCCCCTTTTCAACATCTTACTCTGTATTTTAACGAGAAACAAATAGTTGATTGAAAATGAAGTATTTAACGTTAATTTTTAGTCAGTTATGTGTTTGTATCATTTTTATCGTATATTTAATGAATTAATACCAATAAACTGAAAATTCACAAAAACGTGGAAAAACGGCAAAATATTGCCTAATTCGATGATATTTTGTTTAAATCACATAGAGGAAAAGTGGATGATAAACGACAAAATATTGCTAAATTCGATGATTTTTAGTACGAAACAAAATGCAAGAAAACTTGCTTTAACGCAATATTTTGTGAAATTCTAAAATTTGAAGGCCAAATCACATATCGTGATACTGCATAAAATAGTATCGAAGTATTGGTAAAAATGAACATATTTACGTAATATCAAACTACATGAAAAACGTGAAAAAAATCACTATTATAGCAAATTTGAGGATTTTAACTACGAATCATAAAGCGAGGTTTCGTATTGTTTAGATCCTAGAAAAGACATGACAATGTTGTTTCCAATACAAATGATAAAAATCAATGTGTTTTCATTTGAATTAACTAAAATGTTCCTGATGTTCCGTTTATATTACCGATGGAAGATGTACACGTAAAACCGCTCTAATCCGGCTGAAACGTCGATATATGCAATAAAAACAGAACTTCTCCCCTTTTCAACATCTTACTCTGTATTTTAACGAGAAACAAATAGTTGATTGAAAATGAAGTATTTAAGGTTAATTTCTAATCAGTTATGTGTTTGTATCATTTTTATCGTATATTTAATGAATTAATACCAATAAACTGAAAATTCACAAAAACGTGGAAAAAACGGCAAAATATTGCCTAATTCGATGATATTTTGTTTAAATCACACAAAGAAAAAGGGGATGATAAACGTCAAAATATTGCTAAATTCGAAAATTTTTAGTACAAAACAAAATACAAAAAACTCGCTTAAAAATGCAAAGTTTGCGAAATTCTGAGATATGACGGCCAAATCACATATCGTGAAAAAACATGAAGTAGAATCGAAATATTGGTAAAAATGAACACATTTACGTAATATCAAACTACATGAAAAACGTGAAAAAAATCACTATTATACCAAATTGAGGATTTTAACTACGAATCATAAAGCGAGGTTTCGTATTGTTTAGATCCAAGAAAAGACATATGACAATGTTGTTTCCAATACAAATGATAAAAATCAATGAGTTTTCATTAGAATTAACTAAAATGTTCCTGATGTTCCGTTTATATTACCGATGAAAGATGTACACGTAAAACCGCTCTAATCCGGCTGAAACGTCGATATATGCAATAAAAACAGAACTTCTCCCCTTTTCAACATCTTACTCTGTATTTTAACGAGAAACAAATAGTTGATTGAAAATGAAGTATTTAACGTTAATTTTTAGTCAGTTATGTGTTTGTATCATTTTTATCGTATATTTAATGAATTAATACCAATAAACTGAAAATTCACAAAAACGTGGAAAAACGGCAAAATATTGCCTAATTCGATGATATTTTGTTTAAATCACACAAAGGAAAAGAGGATGATAAACGTCAAAATATTGCTAAATTCGAAGATTTTTAGTACAAAACAAAATGCAAGAAACTTGCTTAAAATGCAAAGTTTGCGAAATTCTGAGCTATTACGACCAAATCACATATCGTGAGAAAACATGAAGTAGTATCGAAATATTGGTAAAAATGAATATATTTACGTAAAATCACACTACATGAAAAAAGTTAAAAAAGTCACTATTTTACCATATTTGAGGATTTTAACTTCAAATCATAGAGCGAGGTTTCGTATTAAGAAGATCCAAGAAAAGACATATGACAATGTTTTTTCCAATACAAGTGATAGAAATCAATGAGTTTTCATTAGAATTAACTAAAATGTTCCTGATTTTCCGTTTATATTACCGATGGAAGATGTACACGTAAACCGCTCTAATCCGGCTGAAACGTCGATATATGCAATAAAAACAGAACTTCTCCCCTTTTCAATATCTTACTCTGTATTTTAACGAGAAACAAATAGTTGATTGAAAATGAAGTATTTAAGGCTAATTTCTAATCAATTATGTGTCTGCATCATTTTTATCGTATATTTAATGAATTAATACCAATAAACTGAAAATTCACAAAAACGTGGAAAAACGGCAAAATATTGCCTAATTCGATGATATTTTGTTTAAATCACATAGAGGAAAAGTGGATGATAAACGACAAAATATTGCTAAATTCGATGATTTTTAGTACGAAACAAAATGCAAGAAAACTTGCTTTAACGCAATATTTTGTGAAATTCTAAAATTTGAAGGCCAAATCACATATCGTGATACTGCATAAAATAGTATCGAAGTATTGGTAAAAATGAACATATTTACGTAATATCAAACTACATGAAAAACGTGAAAAAATCACTATTATAGCAAATTTGAGGATTTTAACTACGAATCATAAAGCGAGGTTTCGTATTGTTTAGATCCTAGAAAAGACATGACAATGTTGTTTCCAATACAAATGATAAAAATCAATGTGTTTTCATTTGAATTAACTAAAATGTTCCTGATGTTCCGTTTATATTACCGATGGAAGATGTACACGTAAAACCGCTCTAATCCGGCTGAAACGTCGATATATGTAATAAAAACAGAACTTCTCCCCTTTTCAACATCTTACTCTGTATTTTAACGAGAAACAAATAGTTGATTGAAAATGAAGTATTTAAGGTTAATTTCTAATCAGTTATGTGTTTGTATCATTTTTATCGTATATTTAATGAATTAATACCAATAAACTGAAAATTCACAAAAACGTGGAAAAACGGCAAAATATTGCCTAATTCGATGATATTTTGTTTAAATCACACAAAGAAAAAGGGGATGATAAACGTCAAAATATTGCTAAATTCGAAAATTTTTAGTACAAAACAAAATACAAAAAACTCGCTTAAAAATGCAAAGTTTGCGAAATTCTGAGATATGACGGCCAAATCACATATCGTGAAAAAACATGAAGTAGAATCGAAATATTGGTAAAAATGAACACATTTACGTAATATCAAACTACATGAAAAACGTGAAAAAAATCACTATTATACCAAAATTGAGGATTTTAACTACGAATCATAAAGCGAGGTTTCGTATTGTTTAGATCCAAGAAAAGACATATGACAATGTTGTTTCCAATACAAATGATAAAAATCAATGAGTTTTCATTAGAATTAACTAAAATGTTCCTGATGTTCCGTTTATATTACCGATGAAAGATGTACACGTAAAACCGCTCTAATCCGGCTGAAACGTCGATATATGCAATAAAAACAGAACTTCTCCCCTTTTCAACATCTTACTCTGTATTTTAACGAGAAACAAATAGTTGATTGAAAATGAAGTATTTAACGTTAATTTTTAGTCAGTTATGTGTTTGTATCATTTTTATCGTATATTTAATGAATTAATACCAATAAACTGAAAATTCACAAAAACGTGGAAAAACGGCAAAATATTGCCTAATTCGATGATATTTTGTTTAAATCACATAGAGGAAAAGTGGATGATAAACGACAAAATATTGCTAAATTCGATGATTTTTAGTACGAAACAAAATGCAAGAAAACTTGCTTTAACGCAATATTTTGTGAAATTCTAAAATTTGAAGGCCAAATCACATATCGTGATACTGCATAAAATAGTATCGAAGTATTGGTAAAAATGAACATATTTACGTAATATCAAACTACATGAAAAACGTGAAAAAAATCACTATTATAGCAAATTTGAGGATTTTAACTACGAATCATAAAGCGAGGTTTCGTATTGTTTAGATCCTAGAAAAGACATGACAATGTTGTTTCCAATACAAATGATAAAAATCAATGTGTTTTCATTTGAATTAACTAAAATGTTCCTGATGTTCCGTTTATATTACCGATGGAAGATGTACACGTAAAACCGCTCTAATCCGGCTGAAACGTCGATATATGCAATAAAAACAGAACTTCTCCCCTTTTCAACATCTTACTCTGTATTTTAACGAGAAACAAATAGTTGATTGAAAATGAAGTATTTAAGGTTAATTTCTAATCAGTTATGTGTTTGTATCATTTTTATCGTATATTTAATGAATTAATACCAATAAACTGAAAATTCACAAAAACGTGGAAAAACGGCAAAATATTGCCTAATTCGATGATATTTTGTTTAAATCACACAAAGAAAAAGGGGATGATAAACGTCAAAATATTGCTAAATTCGAAAATTTTTAGTACAAAACAAAATACAAAAAACTCGCTTAAAAATGCAAAGTTTGCGAAATTCTGAGATATGACGGCCAAATCACATATCGTGAAAAAACATGAAGTAGTATCGAAATATTGGTAAAAATGAACACATTTACGTAATATCAAACTACATGAAAAACGTGAAAAAAATCACTATTATACCAAAATTGAGGATTTTAACTACGAATCATAAAGCGAGGTTTCGTATTGTTTAGATCCAAGAAAAGACATATGACAATGTTGTTTCCAATACAAATGATAAAAATCAATGAGTTTTCATTAGAATTAACTAAAATGTTCCTGATGTTCCGTTTATATTACCGATGAAAGATGTACACGTAAAACCGCTCTAATCCGGCTGAAACGTCGATATATGCAATAAAAACAGAACTTCTCCCCTTTTCAACATCTTACTCTGTATTTTAACGAGAAACAAATAGTTGATTGAAAATGAAGTATTTAACGTTAATTTTTAGTCAGTTATGTGTTTGTATCATTTTTATCGTATATTTAATGAATTAATACCAATAAACTGAAAATTCACAAAAACGTGGAAAAACGGCAAAATATTGCCTAATTCGATGATATTTTGTTTAAATCACACAAAGGAAAAGAGGATGATAAACGTCAAAATATTGCTAAATTCGAAGATTTTTAGTACAAAACAAAATGCAAGAAACTTGCTTAAAAATGCAAAGTTTGCGAAATTCTGAGCTATTACGACCAAATCACATATCGTGAGAAAACATGAAGTAGTATCGAAATATTGGTAAAAATGAATATATTTACGTAAAATCACACTACATGAAAAAAGTTAAAAAAGTCACTATTTTACCATATTTGAGGATTTTAACTTCAAATCATAGAGCGAGGTTTCGTATTAAGAAGATCCAAGAAAAGACATATGACAATGTTTTTTTCCAATACAAGTGATAGAAATCAATGAGTTTTCATTAGAATTAACTAAAATGTTCCTGATTTTCCGTTTATATTACCGATGGAAGATGTACACGTAAAACCGCTCTAATCCGGCTGAAACGTCGATATATGCAATAAAAACAGAACTTCTCCCCTTTTCAATATCTTACTCTGTATTTTAACGAGAAACAAATAGTTGATTGAAAATGAAGTATTTAAGGTTAATTTCTAATCAATTATGTGTCTGCATCATTTTTATCGTATATTTAATGAATTAATACCAATAAACTGAAAATTCACAAAAACGTGGAAAAACGGCAAAATATTGCCTAATTCGATGATATTTTGTTTAAATCACATAGAGGAAAAGTGGATGATAAACGACAAAATATTGCTAAATTCGATGATTTTTAGTACGAAACAAAATGCAAGAAAACTTGCTTTAACGCAATATTTTGTGAAATTCTAAAATTTGAAGGCCAAATCACATATCGTGATACTGCATAAAATAGTATCGAAGTATTGGTAAAAATGAACATATTTACGTAATATCAAACTACATGAAAAACGTGAAAAAAATCACTATTATAGCAAATTTGAGGATTTTAACTACGAATCATAAAGCGAGGTTTCGTATTGTTTAGATCCTAGAAAAGACATGACAATGTTGTTTCCAATACAAATGATAAAAATCAATGTGTTTTCATTTGAATTAACTAAAATGTTCCTGATGTTCCGTTTATATTACCGATGGAAGATGTACACGTAAAACCGCTCTAATCCGGCTGAAACGTCGATATATGCAATAAAAACAGAACTTCTCCCCTTTTCAACATCTTACTCTGTATTTTAACGAGAAACAAATAGTTGATTGAAAATGAAGTATTTAAGGTTAATTTCTAATCAGTTATGTGTTTGTATCATTTTTATCGTATATTTAATGAATTAATACCAATAAACTGAAAATTCACAAAAACGTGGAAAAACGGCAAAATATTGCCTAATTCGATGATATTTTGTTTAAATCACACAAAGAAAAAGGGGATGATAAACGTCAAAATATTGCTAAATTCGAAAATTTTTAGTACAAAACAAAATACAAAAAACTCGCTTAAAAATGCAAAGTTTGCGAAATTCTGAGATATGACGGCCAAATCACATATCGTGAAAAAACATGAAGTAGTATCGAAATATTGGTAAAAATGAACACATTTACGTAATATCAAACTACATGAAAAACGTGAAAAAAATCACTATTATACCAAAATTGAGGATTTTAACTACGAATCATAAAGCGAGGTTTCGTATTGTTTAGATCCAAGAAAAGACATATGACAATGTTGTTTCCAATACAAATGATAAAAATCAATGAGTTTTCATTAGAATTAACTAAAATGTTCCTGATGTTCCGTTTATATTACCGATGAAAGATGTACACGTAAAACCGCTCTAATCCGGCTGAAACGTCGATATATGCAATAAAAACAGAACTTCTCCCCTTTTCAACATCTTACTCTGTATTTTAACGAGAAACAAATAGTTGATTGAAAATGAAGTATTTAACGTTAATTTTTAGTCAGTTATGTGTTTGTATCATTTTTATCGTATATTTAATGAATTAATACCAATAAACTGAAAATTCACAAAAACGTGGAAAAACGGCAAAATATTGCCTAATTCGATGATATTTTGTTTAAATCACACAAAGGAAAAGAGGATGATAAACGTCAAAATATTGCTAAATTCGAAGATTTTTAGTACAAAACAAAATGCAAGAAACTTGCTTAAAAATGCAAAGTTTGCGAAATTCTGAGCTATTACGACCAAATCACATATCGTGAGAAAACATGAAGTAGTATCGAAATATTGGTAAAAATGAATATATTTACGTAAAATCACACTACATGAAAAAAGTTAAAAAAGTCACTATTTTACCATATTTGAGGATTTTAACTTCAAATCATAGAGCGAGGTTTCGTATTAAGAAGATCCAAGAAAAGACATATGACAATGTTTTTTCCAATACAAGTGATAGAAATCAATGAGTTTTCATTAGAATTAACTAAAATGTTCCTGATTTTCCGTTTATATTACCGATGGAAGATGTACACGTAAAACCGCTCTAATCCGGCTGAAACGTCGATATATGCAATAAAAACAGAACTTCTCCCCTTTTCAATATCTTACTCTGTATTTTAACGAGAAACAAATAGTTGATTGAAAATGAAGTATTTAAGGTTAATTTCTAATCAATTATGTGTCTGCATCATTTTTATCGTATATTTAATGAATTAATACCAATAAACTGAAAATTCACAAAAACGTGGAAAAAACGGCAAAATATTGCCTAATTCGATGATATTTTGTTTAAATCACATAGAGGAAAAGTGGATGATAAACGACAAAATATTGCTAAATTCGATGATTTTTAGTACGAAACAAAATGCAAGAAAACTTGCTTTAACGCAATATTTTGTGAAATTCTAAAATTTGAAGGCCAAATCACATATCGTGATACTGCATAAAATAGTATCGAAGTATTGGTAAAAATGAACATATTTACGTAATATCAAACTACATGAAAAACGTGAAAAAAATCACTATTATAGCAAATTTGAGGATTTTAACTACGAATCATAAGCGAGGTTTCGTATTGTTTAGATCCTAGAAAAGACATGACAATGTTGTTTCCAATACAAATGATAAAAATCAATGTGTTTTCATTTGAATTAACTAAAATGTTCCTGATGTTCCGTTTATATTACCGATGGAAGATGTACACGTAAAACCGCTCTAATCCGGCTGAAACGTCGATATATGCAATAAAAACAGAACTTCTCCCCTTTTCAACATCTTACTCTGTATTTTAACGAGAAACAAATAGTTGATTGAAAATGAAGTATTTAAGGTTAATTTCTAATCAGTTATGTGTTTGTATCATTTTTATCGTATATTTAATGAATTAATACCAATAAACTGAAAATTCACAAAAACGTGGAAAAACGGCAAAATATTGCCTAATTCGATGATATTTTGTTTAAATCACATAGAGGAAAAGTGGATGATAAACGACAAAATATTGCTAAATTCGATGATTTTTAGTACGAAACAAAATGCAAGAAAACTTGCTTTAACGCAATATTTTGTGAAATTCTAAAATTTGAAGGCCAAATCACATATCGTGATACTGCATAAAATAGTATCGAAGTATTGGTAAAAATGAACATATTTACGTAATATCAAACTACATGAAAAACGTGAAAAAAATCACTATTATAGCAAATTTGAGGATTTTAACTACGAATCATAAAGCGAGGTTTCGTATTGTTTAGATCCTAGAAAAGACATGACAATGTTGTTTCCAATACAAATGATAAAAATCAATGTGTTTTCATTTGAATTAACTAAAATGTTCCTGATGTTCCGTTTATATTACCGATGGAAGATGTACACGTAAAACCGCTCTAATCCGGCTGAAACGTCGATATATGCAATAAAAACAGAACTTCTCCCCTTTTCAACATCTTACTCTGTATTTTAACGAGAAACAAATAGTTGATTGAAAATGAAGTATTTAAGGTTAATTTCTAATCAGTTATGTGTTTGTATCATTTTTATCGTATATTTAATGAATTAATACCAATAAACTGAAAATTCACAAAAACGTGGAAAAACGGCAAAATATTGCCTAATTCGATGATATTTTGTTTAAATCACACAAAGAAAAAGGGGATGATAAACGTCAAAATATTGCTAAATTCGAAAATTTTTAGTACAAAACAAAATACAAAAAACTCGCTTAAAAATGCAAAGTTTGCGAAATTCTGAGATATGACGGCCAAATCACATATCGTGAAAAAACATGAAGTAGTATCGAAATATTGGTAAAAATGAACACATTTACGTAATATCAAACTACATGAAAACGTGAAAAAAATCACTATTATACCAAATTGAGGATTTTAACTACGAATCATAAAGCGAGGTTTCGTATTGTTTAGATCCAAGAAAAGACATATGACAATGTTGTTTCCAATACAAATGATAAAAATCAATGAGTTTTCATTAGAATTAACTAAAATGTTCCTGATGTTCCGTTTATATTACCGATGAAAGATGTACACGTAAAACCGCTCTAATCCGGCTGAAACGTCGATATATGCAATAAAAACAGAACTTCTCCCCTTTTCAACATCTTACTCTGTATTTTAACGAGAAACAAATAGTTGATTGAAAATGAAGTATTTAACGTTAATTTTTAGTCAGTTATGTGTTTGTATCATTTTTATCGTATATTTAATGAATTAATACCAATAAACTGAAAATTCACAAAAACGTGGAAAAACGGCAAAATATTGCCTAATTCGATGATATTTTGTTTAAATCACACAAAGGAAAAGAGGATGATAAACGTCAAAATATTGCTAAATTCGAAGATTTTTAGTACAAAACAAAATGCAAGAAACTTGCTTAAAAATGCAAAGTTTGCGAAATTCTGAGCTATTACGACCAAATCACATATCGTGAGAAAACATGAAGTAGTATCGAAATATTGGTAAAAATGAATATATTTACGTAAAATCACACTACATGAAAAAAGTTAAAAAAGTCACTATTTTACCATATTGAGGATTTTAACTTCAAATCATAGAGCGAGGTTTCGTATTAAGAAGATCCAAGAAAAGACATATGACAATGTTTTTTCCAATACAAGTGATAGAAATCAATGAGTTTTCATTAGAATTAACTAAAATGTTCCTGATTTTCCGTTTATATTACCGATGGAAGATGTACACGTAAAACCGCTCTAATCCGGCTGAAACGTCGATATATGCAATAAAAACAGAACTTCTCCCCTTTTCAATATCTTACTCTGTATTTTAACGAGAAACAAATAGTTGATTGAAAATGAAGTATTTAAGGTTAATTTCTAATCAATTATGTGTCTGCATCATTTTTATCGTATATTTAATGAATTAATACCAATAAACTGAAAATTCACAAAAACGTGGAAAAACGGCAAAATATTGCCTAATTCGATGATATTTTGTTTAAATCACATAGAGGAAAAGTGGATGATAAACGACAAAATATTGCTAAATTCGATGATTTTTAGTACGAAACAAAATGCAAGAAAACTTGCTTTAACGCAATATTTTGTGAAATTCTAAAATTTGAAGGCCAAATCACATATCGTGATACTGCATAAAATAGTATCGAAGTATTGGTAAAAATGAACATATTTACGTAATATCAAACTACATGAAAAACGTGAAAAAAATCACTATTATAGCAAATTTGAGGATTTTAACTACGAATCATAAAGCGAGGTTTCGTATTGTTTAGATCCTAGAAAAGACATGACAATGTTGTTTCCAATACAAATGATAAAAATCAATGTGTTTTCATTTGAATTAACTAAAATGTTCCTGATGTTCCGTTTATATTACCGATGGAAGATGTACACGTAAAACCGCTCTAATCCGGCTGAAACGTCGATATATGCAATAAAAACAGAACTTCTCCCCTTTTCAACATCTTACTCTGTATTTTAACGAGAAACAAATAGTTGATTGAAAATGAAGTATTTAAGGTTAATTTCTAATCAGTTATGTGTTTGTATCATTTTTATCGTATATTTAATGAATTAATACCAATAAACTGAAAATTCACAAAAACGTGGAAAAACGGCAAAATATTGCCTAATTCGATGATATTTTGTTTAAATCACACAAAGAAAAAGGGGATGATAAACGTCAAAATATTGCTAAATTCGAAAATTTTTAGTACAAAACAAAATACAAAAAACTCGCTTAAAAATGCAAAGTTTGCGAAATTCTGAGATATGACGGCCAAATCACATATCGTGAAAAAACATGAAGTAGTATCGAAATATTGGTAAAATGAACACATTTACGTAATATCAAACTACATGAAAAACGTGAAAAAAATCACTATTATACCAAAATTGAGGATTTTAACTACGAATCATAAAGCGAGGTTTCGTATTGTTTAGATCCAAGAAAAGACATATGACAATGTTGTTTCCAATACAAATGATAAAAATCAATGAGTTTTCATTAGAATTAACTAAAATGTTCCTGATGTTCCGTTTATATTACCGATGAAAGATGTACACGTAAAACCGCTCTAATCCGGCTGAAACGTCGATATATGCAATAAAAACAGAACTTCTCCCCTTTTCAACATCTTACTCTGTATTTTAACGAGAAACAAATAGTTGATTGAAAATGAAGTATTTAACGTTAATTTTTAGTCAGTTATGTGTTTGTATCATTTTTATCGTATATTTAATGAATTAATACCAATAAACTGAAAATTCACAAAAACGTGGAAAAACGGCAAAATATTGCCTAATTCGAAGATATTTTGTTTAAATCACACAAAGGAAAAGAGGATGATAAACGTCAAAATATTGCTAAATTCGAAGATTTTTAGTACAAAACAAAATGCAAGAAACTTGCTTAAAAATGCAAAGTTTGCGAAATTCTGAGCTATTACGACCAAATCACATATCGTGAGAAAACATGAAGTAGTATCGAAATATTGGTAAAAATGAATATATTTACGTAAAATCACACTACATGAAAAAAGTTAAAAAAGTCACTATTTTACCATATTTGAGGATTTTAACTTCAAATCATAGAGCGAGGTTTCGTATTAAGAAGATCCAAGAAAAGACATATGACAATGTTTTTTCCAATACAAATGATAGAAATCAATGAGTTTTCATTAGAATTAACTAAAATGTTCCTGATTTTCCGTTTATATTACCGATGGAAGATGTACACGTAAAACCGCTCTAATCCGGCTGAAACGTCGATATATGCAATAAAAACAGAACTTCTCCCCTTTTCAATATCTTACTCTGTATTTTAACGAGAAACAAATAGTTGATTGAAAATGAAGTATTTAAGGTTAATTTCTAATCAATTATGTGTCTGCATCATTTTTATCGTATATTTAATGAATTAATACCAATAAACTGAAAATTCACAAAAACGTGGAAAAACGGCAAAATATTGCCTAATTCGATGATATTTTGTTTAAATCACATAGAGGAAAAGTGGATGATAAACGACAAAATATTGCTAAATTCGATGATTTTTAGTACGAAACAAAATGCAAGAAAACTTGCTTTAACGCAATATTTTGTGAAATTCTAAAATTTGAAGGCCAAATCACATATCGTGATACTGCATAAAATAGTATCGAAGTATTGGTAAAAATGAACATATTTACGTAATATCAAACTACATGAAAAACGTGAAAAAAATCACTATTATAGCAAATTTGAGGATTTTAACTACGAATCATAAAGCGAGGTTTCGTATTGTTTAGATCCTAGAAAAGACATGACAATGTTGTTTCCAATACAAATGATAAAAATCAATGTGTTTTCATTAGAATTAACTAAAATGTTCCTGATGTTCCGTTTATATTACCGATGGAAGATGTACACATAAAACCGCTCTAATCCGGCTGAAACGTCGATATATGCAATAAAAACAGAACTTCTCCCCTTTTCAACATCTTACTCTGTATTTTAACGAGAAACAAATAGTTGATTGAAAATTAAATATTTAAGTTTAATTTCTAATCAGTTATGTGTTTGTATCATTTTTATCGTATATATAATGAATTAATACCAATAAAATGAAAATTCACAAAAACGTGGAAAAACGGCAAATATTGCCTAATTCGATGATATTTTGTTTAAATCACAAAAAGGAAAAGGGGATGATAAACGTCAAAATATTGCTAAATTCGATGATTTTTAGTACAAAACAAAATGCAAGAAACTTGCTTAAAAATGCAAAGTTTGCGGAATTCTGAAATATGACGGCCAAATCACATATCGTGAGAAAACATGAAGTAGTATCGAAATATTGGTAAAAATGAATATATTTACGGAAAATCACAATACATGAAAAACGTGAAAAAAGTCACTATTTTACCATATTTGTGGATTTTAACTTCAAATCATAGAGCAAGGTTTCGTATAAGAAGATTCAAGAAAAGACATATGACAATGTTGTTTCCATTACAAATGATAAATATCAATGACTTTTCATTAGAATTAACTAAAATGTTCCTGATTTTCCGTTTATATTTCCGATGGAAGATGTACACGTAAAACTGCTCTTATCCGGCTGAAACGTCGATATATGTAATAAAGCAGAACTTCTCCCCTTTTTCAATATCTTACTCTGTATTTTAACGAGAAACAAATAGTTGATTGAAAATGAAGTATTTAAGGTTAATTTCTAATCAGTTATGTGTTTGTATCATTTTTATCGTATATTTAATGAATTAATACCAATAAACTGAAAATTCACAAAAACGTGGAAAAACGGCAAAATATTGCCTAATTCGGTTATATTTTGTTTAAATCACACAAAGAAAAAGGGGATGATAAACGTCAAAATATTGCTAAATTCGAAAATTTTTAGTACAAAACAAAATACAAAAAACTTGCTTAAAAATGCAAAGTTTGCGAAATCTGAGATATGACGGCCAAATCACATATCGTGAAAAACATAAAGTAGTATCGAAATATTGGTAAAAATGAACACATTTACGTAATATCAAACTACATGAAAAACGTGAAAAAAATCACTATTATACCAAAATTGAGGATTTTAACTACGAATCATAAAGCGAGGTTTCGTATTGTTTAGATCCAGAAAAGACATATGACAATGTTGTTTCCAATACAAATGATAAAATCAATGAGTTTTCATTAGAATTAACTAAAATGTTCCTGATGTTCCGTTTATATTACCGATGAAAGATGTACACGTAAAACCGCTCTAATCCGGCTGAAACGTCGATATATGCATAAAAACAGAACTTCTCCCCTTTTCAACATCTTACTCTGTATTTTAACGAGAAACAAATAGTTGATTGAAAATGAAGTATTTAACGTTAATTTTTAGTCAGTTATGTGTTTGTATCATTTTTATCGTATATTTAATGAATTAATACCAATAAACTGAAAATTCACAAAAACGTGGAAAAACGGCAAAATATTGCCTAATTCGATGATATTTTGTTTAAATCACACAAAGGAAAAGAGGATGATAACGTCAAAATATTGCTAAATTCGAAGATTTTTAGTACAAAACAAAATGCAAGAAACTTGCTTAAAAATGCAAAGTTTGCGAAATTCTGAGCTATTACGACCAAATCACATATCGTGAGAAAACATGAAGTAGTATCGAAATATTGGTAAAAATGAATATATTTACGTAAAATCACACTACATGAAAAAAGTTAAAAAAGTCACTATTTTACCATATTTGAGGATTTTAACTTCAAATCATAGAGCGAGGTTTCGTATTAAGAAGATCCAAGAAAAGACATATGACAATGTTTTTTCCAATACAAGTGATAGAAATCAATGAGTTTTCATTAGAATTAACTAAAATGTTCCTGATTTTCCGTTTATATTACCGATGGAAGATGTACACGTAAAACCGCTCTAATCCGGCTGAAACGTCGATATATGCAATAAAAACAGAACTTCTCCCCTTTTCAATATCTTACTCTGTATTTTAACGAGAAACAAATAGTTGATTGAAAATGAAGTATTTAAGGTTAATTTCTAATCAATTATGTGTCTGCATCATTTTATCGTATATTTAATGAATTAATACCAATAAACTGAAAATTCACAAAACGTGGAAAACGGCAAAATATTGCCTAATTCGATGATATTTGTTTAAATCACATAGAGGAAAAGTGGATGATAAACGACAAAATATTGCTAAATTCGATGATTTTTAGTACGAAACAAAATGCAAGAAAACTTGCTTTAACGCAATATTTTGTGAAATTCTAAAATTTGAAGGCCAAATCACATATCGTGATACTGCATAAAATAGTATCGAAGTATTGGTAAAAATGAACATATTTACGTAATATCAAACTACATGAAAAACGTGAAAAAAATCACTATTATAGCAAATTTGAGGATTTTAACTACGAATCATAAAGCGAGGTTTCGTATTGTTTAGATCCTAGAAAAGACATGACAATGTTGTTTCCAATACAAATGATAAAAATCAATGTGTTTTCATTAGAATTAACTAAAATGTTCCTGATGTTCCGTTTATATTACCGATGGAAGATGTACACGTAAAACCGCTCTAATCCGGCTGAAACGTCGATATATGCAATAAAAACAGAACTTCTCCCCTTTTCAACATCTTACTCTGTATTTTAACGAGAAACAAATAGTTGATTGAAAATGAAGTATTTAAGGTTAATTTCTAATCAGTTATGTGTTTGTATCATTTTTATCGTATATTTAATGAATTAATACCAATAAACTGAAAATTCACAAAAACGTGGAAAAACGGTAAAATATTGCCTAATTCGATGATATTTTGTTTAAATCACACAAAGAAAAAGGGGATGATAAACGTCAAAATATTGCTAAATTCGAAAATTTTTAGTACAAAACAAAATACAAAAAACTCGCTTAAAAATGCAAAGTTTGCGAAATTCTGAGATATGACGGCCAAATCACATATCGTGAAAAAAACATGAAGTAGTATCGAAATATTGGTAAAAATGAACACATTTACGTAATATCAAACTACATGAAAAACGTGAAAAAAATCACTATTATACCAAATTGAGGATTTTAACTACGAATCATAAAGCGAGGTTTCGTATTGTTTAGATCCAAGAAAAGACATATGACAATGTTGTTTCCAATACAAATGATAAAAATCAATGAGTTTTCATTAGAATTAACTAAAATGTTCCTGATGTTCCGTTTATATTACCGATGAAAGATGTACACGTAAAACCGCTCTAATCCGGCTGAAACGTCGATATATGCAATAAAACAGAACTTCTCCCCTTTTCAACATCTTACTCTGTATTTTAACGAGAAACAAATAGTTGATTGAAAATGAAGTATTTAACGTTAATTTTTAGTCAGTTATGTGTTTGTATCATTTTTATCGTATATTTAATGAATTAATACCAATAAACTGAAAATTCACAAAAACGTAGAAAAACGGCAAAATATTGCCTAATTCGATGATATTTTGTTTAAATCACACAAAGGAAAAGAGGATGATAAACGTCAAAATATTGCTAAATTCGAAGATTTTTAGTACAAAACAAAATGCAAGAAACTTGCTTAACAATGCAAAGTTTGCGAAATTCTGAGCTATTACGACCAAATCACATATCGTGAGAAAACATGAAGTAGTATCGAAATATTGGTAAAAATGAATATATTTACGTAAAATCACACTACATGAAAAAAGTTAAAAAAGTCACTATTTTACCATATTTGAGGATTTTAACTTCAAATCATAGTGCGAGGTTTCGTATTAAGAAGATCCAAGAAAAGACATATGACAATGTTTTTTTCCAATACAAGTGATAGAAATCAATGAGTTTTCATTAGAATTAACTAAAATGTTCCTGATTTTCCGTTTATATTACCGATGGAAGATGTACACGTAAAACCGCTCTAATCCGGCTGAAACGTCGATATATGCAATAAAAACAGAACTTCTCCCCTTTTCAATATCTTAGTCTGTATTTTAACGAGAAACAAATAGTTGATTGAAAATGAAGTATTTAAGGTTAATTTCTAATCATTTATGTGTCTGCATCATTTTTATCGTATATTTAATGAATTAATACCAATAAACTGAAAATTCACAAAAACGTGGAAAAACGGCAAAATATTGCCTAATTCGATGATATTTGTTTAAATCACATAGAGGAAAAGTGGATGATAAACGACAAAATATTGCTAAATTCGATGATTTTTAGTACGAAACAAAATGCAAGAAAACTTGCTTTAACGCAATATTTTGTGAAGTTCTAAAATTTGAAGGCCAAATCACATATCGTGATACTGCATAAAATAGTATCGAAGTATTGGTAAAAATAAACATATTTACGTAATATCAAACTACATGAAAAACGTGAAAAAAATCACTATTATAGCAAATTTGAGGATTTTAACTACGAATCATAAAGCGAGGTTTCGTATTGTTTAGATCCTAGAAAAGACATGACAATGTTGTTTCCAATACAAATGATAAAAATCAATGTGTTTTCATTAGAATTAATTAAATGTTCCTGATGTTCCGTTTATATTACCGATGGAAGATGTACACGTAAAACGCTCTAATCCGGCTGAAACGTCGATATATGCAATAAAAACAGAACTTCTCCCCTTTTCAACATCTTACTCTGTATTTTAACGAGAAACAAATAGTTGATTGAAAATTAAGTATTTAAGGTTAATTTCTAATCAGTTATGTGTTTGTATCATTTTTATCGTATATTTAATGAATTAATACCAATAAACTGAAAATTCACAAAAACGTGGAAAAACGGCAAAATATTGCCTAATTCGATGATATTTTGTTTAAATCACACAAAGAAAAAGGGGATGATAAACGTCAAAATATTGCTAAATTCGAAAATTTTTAGTACAAAACAAAATACAAAAAACTCGCTTAAAAATGCAAAGTTTGCGAAATTCTGAGATATGACGGCCAAATCACATATCGTGAAAAAAACATGAAGTAGTATCGAAATATTGGTAAAAATGAACACATTTACGTAATATCAAACTACATGAAAAACGTGAAAAAAATCACTATTATACCAAAATTGAGGATTTTAACTACGAATCATAAAGCGAGGTTTCGTATTGTTTAGATCCAAGAAAAGACATATGACAATGTTGTTTCCAATACAAATGATAAAAATCAATGAGTTTTCATTAGAATTAACTAAAATGTTCCTGATGTTCCGTTTATATTACCGATGAAAGATGTACACGTAAAACCGCTCTAATCCGGCTGAAACGTCGATATATGCAATAAAAACAGAACTTCTCCCCTTTTCAACATCTTACTCTGTATTTTAACGAGAAACAAATAGTTGATTGAAAATGAAGTATTTAATGTTAATTTTTAGTCAGTTATGTGTTTGTATCATTTTTATCGTATATTTAATGAATTAATACCAATAAACTGAAAATTGACAAAAACGTGGAAAAACGGCAAAATATTGCCTAATTCGAAGATATTTTGTTTAAATCACACAAAGGAAAAGAGGATGATAAACGTCAAAATATTGCTAAATTCGAAGATTTTTAGTACAAAACAAATGCAAGAAACTTGCTTAAAAATGCAAAGTTTGCGAAATTCTGAGCTATTACGACCAAATCACATATCGTGAGAAAACATGAAGTAGTATCGAAATATTGGTAAAATGAATATATTTACGTAAAATCACACTACATGAAAAAAGTTAAAAAAGTCACTATTTTACCATATTTGAGGATTTTAACTTCAATCATAGAGCGAGGTTTCGTATTAAGAAGATCCAAGAAAAGACATATGACAATGTTTTTTTCCAATACAAGTGATAGAAATCAATGAGTTTTCATTAGAATTAACTAAAATGTTCCTGATTTTCCGTTTATATTACCGATGGAAGATGTACACGTAAAACCGCTCTAATCCGGCTGAAACGTCGATATATGCAATAAAAACAGAACTTCTCCCCTTTTCAATATCTTACTCTGTATTTTAACGAGAAACAAATAGTTGATTGAAAATGAAGTATTTAAGGTTAATTTCTAATCAATTATGTGTCAGCATCATTTTTATCGTATATATAATGAATTAATACCAATAAACTGAAAATTCACAAAACGTGGAAAAACGGCAAAATATTGCCTAATTCGATGATATTTTGTTTAAATCACATAGAGGAAAAGTGGATGATAAACGACAAAATATTGCTAAATTCGATGATTTTTAGTACGAAACAAAATGCAAGAAAACTTGCTTTAACGCAATATTTTGTGAAATTCTAAAATTTGAAGGCCAAATCACATATCGTGATACTGCATAAAATAGTATCGAAGTATTGGTAAAATGAACATATTTACGTAATATCAAACTACATGAAAAACGTGAAAAAAATCACTATTATAGCAAATTTGAGGATTTTAACTACGAATCATAAAGCGAGGTTTCGTATTGTTTAGATCCTAGAAAAGACATGACAATGTTGTTTCCAATACAAATGATAAAAATCAATGTGTTTTCATTAGAATTAACTAAAATGTTCCTGATGTTCCGTTTATATTACCGATGGAAGATGTACACGTAAAACCGCTCTAATCCGGCTGAAACGTCGATATATGCAATAAAAACAGAACTTCTCCCCTTTTCAACATCTTACTCTGTATTTTAACGAGAAACAAATAGTTGATTGAAAATGAAGTATTTAACGTTAATTTTTAGTCAGTTATGTGTTTGTATCATTTTTATCGTATATTTAATGAATTAATACCAATAAACTGAAAATTCACAAAAACGTGGAAAAACGGCAAAATATTGCCTAATTCGATGATATTTTGTTTAAATCACAAAAAGGAAAAGGGGATGATAAACGTCAAAATATTGCTAAATTCGATGATTTTTAGTACAAAACAAAATGCAAGAAACTTGCTTAAAATGCAAAGTTTGCGGAATTCTGAAATATGACGGCCAAATCACATATCGTGAGAAACATGAAGTAGTATCGAAATATTGGTAAAAATGAATATATTTACGGAAAATCACAATACATGAAAAACGTGAAAAAGTCACTATTTTACCATATTTGTGGATTTTAACTTCAAATCATAGAGCAAGGTTTCGTATTAAGAAGATTCAAGAAAGACATATGACAATGTTGTTTCCATTACAAATGATAAATATCAATGACTTTTCATTAGAATTAACTAAAATGTTCCTGATTTTCCGTTTATATTTCCGATGGAAGATGTACACGTAAAACTGCTCTATCCGGCTGAAACGTCGATATATGTAATAAAGCAGAACTTCTCCCCTTTTCAATATCTTACTCTGTATTTTAACGAGAAACAAATAGTTGATTGAAAATGAAGTATTTAAGGTTAATTTCTAATCAGTTATGTGTTTGTATCATTTTTATCGTATATTTAATGAATTAATACCAATAAACTGAAAATTCACAAAAACGTGGAAAAACGGCAAAATATTGCCTAATTCGGATTATATTTTGTTTAAATCACACAAGAAAAAGGGGATGATAAACGTCAAAATATTGCTAAATTCGAAAATTTTTAGTACAAAACAAAATACAAAAAACTTGCTTAAAATGCAAAGTTTGAGAAATTCTGAGATATGACGGCCAAATCACATATCGTGAAAAAACATAAAGTAGTATCGAATATTGGTAAAATGAACACATTTACGTAATATCAAACTACATGAAAAACGTGAAAAAAATCACTATTATACCAAAATTGAGGATTTTATCTACGAATCATAAAGCGAGGTTTCGTATTGTTTAGATCCAAGAAAAGACATATGACAATGTTGTTTCCAATACAAATGATAAAAATCAATGAGTTTTCATTAGAATTAACTAAAATGTTCCTGATGTTCCGTTTATATTACCGATGAAAGATGTACACGTAAAACCGCTCTAATCCGGCTGAAACGTCGATATATGCAATAAAAACAGAACTTCTCCCCTTTTCAACATCTTACTCTGTATTTTAACGAGAAACAAATAGTTGATTGAAAATGAAGTATTTAACGTTAATTTTTAGTCAGTTATGTGTTTGTATCATTTTTATCGTATATTTAATGAATTAATACCAATAAACTGAAAATTCACAAAAACGTGGAAAAACGGCAAATATTGCCTAATTCGATGATATTTTGTTTAAATCACACAAAGGAAAAGAGGATGATAAACGTCAAAATATTGCTAAATTCGAAGATTTTTAGTACAAAACAAAATGCAAGAAACTTGCTTAAAAATGCAAAGTTTGCGAAATTCTGAGCTATTACGACCAAATCACATATCGTGAGAAAACATGAAGTAGTATCGAAATATTGGTAAAAATGAATATATTTACGTAAAATCACACTACATGAAAAAAGTTAAAAAAGTCACTATTTTACCATATTTGAGGATTTTAACTTCAAATCATAGAGCGAGGTTTCGTATTAAGAAGATCCAAGAAAAGACATATGACAATGTTTTTTCCAATACAAGTGATAGAAATCAATGAGTTTTCATTAGAATTAACTAAAATGTTCCTGATTTTCCGTTTATATTACCGATGGAAGATGTACACGTAAAACCGCTCTAATCCGGCTGAAACGTCGATATATGCAATAAAAACAGAACTTCTCCCCTTTTCAATATCTTACTCTGTATTTTAACGAGAAACAAATAGTTGATTGAAAATGAAGTATTTAAGGTTAATTTCTAATCAATTATGTGTCTGCATCATTTTTATCGTATATTTAATGAATTAATACCAATAAACTGAAAATTCACAAAAACGTGGAAAAACGGCAAAATATTGCCTAATTCGATGATATTTTGTTTAAATCACATAGAGGAAAAGTGGATGATAAACGACAAAATATTGCTAAATTCGATGATTTTTAGTACGAAACAAAATGCAAGAAAACTTGCTTTAACGCAATATTTTGTGAAATTCTAAAATTTGAAGGCCAAATCACATATCGTGATACTGCATAAAATAGTATCGAAGTATTGGTAAAAATGAACATATTTACGTAATATCAAACTACATGAAAAACGTGAAAAAAATCACTATTATAGCAAATTTGAGGATTTTAACTACGAATCATAAAGCGAGGTTTCGTATTGTTTAGATCCTAGAAAAGACATGACAATGTTGTTTCCAATACAAATGATAAAAATCAATGTGTTTTCATTAGAATTAACTAAAATGTTCCTGATGTTCCGTTTATATTACCGATGGAAGATGTACACGTAAAACCGCTCTAATCCGGCTGAAACGTCGATATATGCAATAAAAACAGAACTTCTCCCCTTTTCAACATCTTACTCTGTATTTTAACGAGAAACAAATAGTTGATTGAAAATGAAGTATTTAAGGTTAATTTCTAATCAGTTATGTGTTTGTATCATTTTTATCGTATATTTAATGAATTAATACCAATAAACTGAAAATTCACAAAAACGTGGAAAAACGGCAAAATATTGCCTAATTCGATGATATTTTGTTTAAATCACACAAAGAAAATGGGATGATAAACGTCAAAATATTGCTAAATTCGAAAATTTTTAGTACAAAACAAAATACAAAAACTCGCTTAAAAATGCAAAGTTTGCGAAATTCTGAGATATGACGGCCAAATCACATATCGTGAAAAAACATGAAGTAGTATCGAAATATTGGTAAAAATGAACACATTTACGTAATATCAAACTACATGAAAAACGTGAAAAAAATCACTATTATACCAAAATTGAGGATTTTAACTACGAATCATAAAGCGAGGTTTCGTATTGTTTAGATCCAAGAAAAGACATATGACAATGTTGTTTCCAATACAAATGATAAAAATCAATGAGTTTTCATTAGAATTAACTAAAATGTTCCTGATGTTCCGTTTATATTACCGATGGAAAGATGTACACGTAAAACCGCTCTAATCCGGCTGAAACGTCGATATATGCAATAAAAACAGAACTTCTCCCCTTTTCAACATCTTACTCTGTATTTTAACGAGAAACAAATAGTTGATTGAAAATGAAGTATTTAACGTTAATTTCTAAGTCAGTTATGTGTTTGTATCATTTTTATCGTATATTTAATGAATTAATACCAATAAACTGAAAATTCACAAAAACGTGGAAAAACGGCAAAATATTGCCTAATTCGAATGATATTTTGTTTAAATCACACAAAGGAAAAGAGGATGATAAACGTCAAAATATTGCTAAATTCGAAGATTTTTAGTACAAAACAAAATGCAAGAAACTTGCTTAAAATGCAATAGTTTGCGAAATTCTGAGCTATTACGACCAAATCACATATCGTGAGAAAACATGAAGTAGTATCGAAATATTGGTAAAAATGAATATATTTACGTAATATCACACTACATGAAAAAACGTTAAAAAAGTCACTATTTTAGCAATATTTGAGGATTTTAACTACGAATCATAGAGCGAGGTTTCGTATTAGTTAGATCCTAAGAAAAGACATGACAATGTTGTTTTCCAATACAAATGATAGAAAATCAATGATGTTTTCATTAGAATTAACTAAAATGTTCCTGATGTTCCGTTTATATTACCGATGGAAGATGTACACGTAAAACCGCTCTAATCCGGCTGAAACGTCGATATATGCAATAAAAACAGAACTTCTCCCCTTTTCAACATCTTACTCTGTATTTTAACGAGAAACAAATAGTTGATTGAAAATGAAGTATTTAAGGTTAATTTCTAATCAATTATGTGTTTGTATCATTTTTATCGTATATTTAATGAATTAATACCAATAAACTGAAAATTCACAAAAACGTGGAAAAACGGCAAAATATTGCCTAATTCGATGATATTTTGTTTAAATCACATAGAGGAAAAGTGGATGATAAACGACAAAATATTGCTAAATTCGATGATTTTTAGTACGAAACAAAATGCAAGAAAACTTGCTTTAACGCAATATTTTGTGAAATTCTAAAATTTGAAGGCCAAATCACATATCGTGATACTGCATAAAATAGTATCGAAGTATTGGTAAAAATGAACATATTTACGTAATATCAAACTACATGAAAAACGTGAAAAAAATCACTATTATAGCAAATTTGAGGATTTTAACTACGAATCATAAAGCGAGGTTTCGTATTGTTTAGATCCTAGAAAAGACATGACAATGTTGTTTCCAATACAAATGATAAAAATCAATGTGTTTTCATTTGAATTAACTAAAATGTTCCTGATGTTCCGTTTATATTACCGATGGAAGATGTACACGTAAAACCGCTCTAATCCGGCTGAAACGTCGATATATGCAATAAAAACAGAACTTCTCCCCTTTTCAACATCTTACTCTGTATTTTAACGAGAAACAAATAGTTGATTGAAAATGAAGTATTTAAGGTTAATTTCTAATCAGTTATGTGTTTGTATCATTTTTATCGTATATTTAATGAATTAATACCAATAAACTGAAAATTCACAAAAACGTGGAAAAACGGCAAAATATTGCCTAATTCGATGATATTTTGTTTAAATCACACAAAGAAAAAGGGGATGATAAACGTCAAAATATTGCTAAATTCGAAAATTTTTAGTACAAAACAAAATACAAAAAACTCGCTTAAAAATGCAAAGTTTGCGAAATTCTGAGATATGACGGCCAAATCACATATCGTGAAAAAACATGAAGTAGTATCGAAATATTGGTAAAAATGAACACATTTACGTAATATCAAACTACATGAAAAACGTGAAAAAAATCACTATTATACCAAAATTGAGGATTTTAACTACGAATCATAAAGCGAGGTTTCGTATTGTTTAGATCCAAGAAAAGACATATGACAATGTTGTTTCCAATACAAATGATAAAAATCAATGAGTTTTCATTAGAATTAACTAAAATGTTCCTGATGTTCCGTTTATATTACCGATGAAAGATGTACACGTAAAACCGCTCTAATCCGGCTGAAACGTCGATATATGCAATAAAAACAGAACTTCTCCCCTTTTCAACATCTTACTCTGTATTTTAACGAGAAACAAATAGTTGATTGAAAATGAAGTATTTAACGTTAATTTTTAGTCAGTTATGTGTTTGTATCATTTTTATCGTATATTTAATGAATTAATACCAATAAACTGAAAATTCACAAAAACGTGGAAAAACGGCAAAATATTGCCTAATTCGATGATATTTTGTTTAAATCACACAAAGGAAAAGAGGATGATAAACGTCAAAATATTGCTAAATTCGAAGATTTTTAGTACAAAACAAAATGCAAGAAACTTGCTTAAAAATGCAAAGTTTGCGAAATTCTGAGCTATTACGACCAAATCACATATCGTGAGAAAACATGAAGTAGTATCGAAATATTGGTAAAAATGAATATATTTACGTAAAATCACACTACATGAAAAAAGTTAAAAAAGTCACTATTTTACCATATTTGAGGATTTTAACTTCAAATCATAGAGCGAGGTTTCGTATTAAGAAGATCCAAGAAAAGACATATGACAATGTTTTTTCCAATACAAGTGATAGAAATCAATGAGTTTTCATTAGAATTAACTAAAATGTTCCTGATTTTCCGTTTATATTACCGATGGAAGATGTACACGTAAAACCGCTCTAATCCGGCTGAAACGTCGATATATGCAATAAAAACAGAACTTCTCCCCTTTTCAATATCTTACTCTGTATTTTAACGAGAAACAAATAGTTGATTGAAAATGAAGTATTTAAGGTTAATTTCTAATCAATTATGTGTCTGCATCATTTTTATCGTATATTTAATGAATTAATACCAATAAACTGAAAATTCACAAAAACGTGGAAAAACGGCAAAATATTGCCTAATTCGATGATATTTTGTTTAAATCACATAGAGGAAAAGTGGATGATAAACGACAAAATATTGCTAAATTCGATGATTTTTAGTACGAAACAAAATGCAAGAAAACTTGCTTTAACGCAATATTTTGTGAAATTCTAAAATTTGAAGGCCAAATCACATATCGTGATACTGCATAAAATAGTATCGAAGTATTGGTAAAAATGAACATATTTACGTAATATCAAACTACATGAAAAACGTGAAAAAAATCACTATTATAGCAAATTTGAGGATTTTAACTACGAATCATAAAGCGAGGTTTCGTATTGTTTAGATCCTAGAAAAGACATGACAATGTTGTTTCCAATACAAATGATAAAAATCAATGTGTTTTCATTTAGAATTAACTAAAATGTTCCTGATGTTCCGTTTATATTACCGATGGAAGATGTACACGTAAAACCGCTCTAATCCGGCTGAAACGTCGATATATGCAATAAAAACAGAACTTCTCCCCTTTTCAACATCTTACTCTGTATTTTAACGAGAAACAAATAGTTGATTGAAAATGAAGTATTTAAGGTTAATTTCTAATCAGTTATGTGTTTGTATCATTTTTATCGTATATTTAATGAATTAATACCAATAAACTGAAAATTCACAAAAACGTGGAAAAACGGCAAAATATTGCCTAATTCGATGATATTTTGTTTAAATCACACAAAGAAAAAGGGGATGATAAACGTCAAAATATTGCTAAATTCGAAAATTTTTAGTACAAAACAAAATACAAAAAACTCGCTTAAAAATGCAAAGTTTGCGAAATTCTGAGATATGACGGCCAAATCACATATCGTGAAAAAACATGAAGTAGTATCGAAATATTGGTAAAAATGAACACATTTACGTAATATCAAACTACATGAAAAACGTGAAAAAAATCACTATTATACCAAAATTGAGGATTTTAACTACGAATCATAAAGCGAGGTTTCGTATTGTTTAGATCCAAGAAAAGACATATGACAATGTTGTTTCCAATACAAATGATAAAAATCAATGAGTTTTCATTAGAATTAACTAAAATGTTCCTGATGTTCCGTTTATATTACCGATGAAAGATGTACACGTAAAACCGCTCTAATCCGGCTGAAACGTCGATATATGCAATAAAAACAGAACTTCTCCCCTTTTCAACATCTTACTCTGTATTTTAACGAGAAACAAATAGTTGATTGAAAATGAAGTATTTAACGTTAATTTTTAGTCAGTTATGTGTTTGTATCATTTTTATCGTATATTTAATGAATTAATACCAATAAACTGAAAATTCACAAAAACGTGGAAAAACGGCAAAATATTGCCTAATTCGAAGATATTTTGTTTAAATCACACAAAGGAAAAGAGGATGATAAACGTCAAAATATTGCTAAATTCGAAGATTTTTAGTACAAAACAAAATGCAAGAAACTTGCTTAAAAATGCAAAGTTTGCGAAATTCTGAGCTATTACGACCAAATCACATATCGTGAGAAAACATGAAGTAGTATCGAAATATTGGTAAAAATGAATATATTTACGTAAAATCACACTACATGAAAAAAGTTAAAAAAGTCACTATTTTACCATATTTGAGGATTTTAACTTCAAATCATAGAGCGAGGTTTCGTATTAAGAAGATCCAAGAAAAGACATATGACAATGTTTTTTCCAATACAAGTGATAGAAATCAATGAGTTTTCATTAGAATTAACTAAAATGTTCCTGATTTTCCGTTTATATTACCGATGGAAGATGTACACGTAAAACCGCTCTAATCCGGCTGAAACGTCGATATATGCAATAAAAACAGAACTTCTCCCCTTTTCAATATCTTACTCTGTATTTTAACGAGAAACAAATAGTTGATTGAAAATGAAGTATTTAAGGTTAATTTCTAATCAATTATGTGTCTGCATCATTTTTATCGTATATTTAATGAATTAATACCAATAAACTGAAAATTCACAAAAACGTGGAAAAACGGCAAAATATTGCCTAATTCGATGATATTTTGTTTAAATCACATAGAGGAAAAGTGGATGATAAACGACAAAATATTGCTAAATTCGATGATTTTTAGTACGAAACAAAATGCAAGAAAACTTGCTTTAACGCAATATTTTGTGAAATTCTAAAATTTGAAGGCCAAATCACATATCGTGATACTGCATAAAATAGTATCGAAGTATTGGTAAAAATGAACATATTTACGTAATATCAAACTACATGAAAAACGTGAAAAAAATCACTATTATAGCAAATTTGAGGATTTTAACTACGAATCATAAAGCGAGGTTTCGTATTGTTTAGATCCTAGAAAAGACATGACAATGTTGTTTCCAATACAAATGATAAAAATCAATGTGTTTTCATTAGAATTAACTAAAATGTTCCTGATGTTCCGTTTATATTACCGATGGAAGATGTACACGTAAAACCGCTCTAATCCGGCTGAAACGTCGATATATGCAATAAAAACAGAACTTCTCCCCTTTTCAACATCTTACTCTGTATTTTAACGAGAAACAAATAGTTGATTGAAAATTAAATATTTAAGTTTAATTTCTAATCAGTTATGTGTTTGTATCATTTTTATCGTATATATAATGAATTAATACCAATAAAATGAAAATTCACAAAAACGTGGAAAAACGGCAAAATATTGCCTAATTCGATGATATTTTGTTTAAATCACAAAAAGGAAAAGGGGATGATAAACGTCAAAATATTGCTAAATTCGATGATTTTTAGTACAAAACAAAATGCAAGAAACTTGCTTAAAAATGCAAAGTTTGCGGAATTCTGAAATATGACGGCCAAATCACATATCGTGAGAAAACATGAAGTAGTATCGAAATATTGGTAAAAATGAATATATTTACGGAAAATCACAATACATGAAAAACGTGAAAAAAGTCACTATTTTACCATATTTGTGGATTTTAACTTCAAATCATAGAGCAAGGTTTCGTATTAAGAAGATTCAAGAAAAGACATATGACAATGTTGTTTCCATTACAAATGATAAATATCAATGACTTTTCATTAGAATTAACTAAAATGTTCCTGATTTTCCGTTTATATTTCCGATGGAAGATGTACACGTAAAACTGCTCTTATCCGGCTGAAACGTCGATATATGTAATAAAGCAGAACTTCTCCCCTTTTCAATATCTTACTCTGTATTTTAACGAGAAACAAATAGTTGATTGAAAATGAAGTATTTAAGGTTAATTTCTAATCAGTTATGTGTTTGTATCATTTTTATCGTATATTTAATGAATTAATACCAATAAACTGAAAATTCACAAAAACGTGGAAAAACGGCAAAATATTGCCTAATTCGGTTATATTTTGTTTAAATCACACAAAGAAAAAGGGGATGATAAACGTCAAAATATTGCTAAATTCGAAAATTTTTAGTACAAAACAAAATACAAAAAACTTGCTTAAAAATGCAAAGTTTGAGAAATTCTGAGATATGACGGCCAAATCACATATCGTGAAAAAACATAAAGTAGTATCGAAATATTGGTAAAAATGAACACATTTACGTAATATCAAACTACATGAAAAACGTGAAAAAAATCACTATTATACCAAAATTGAGGATTTTAACTACGAATCATAAAGCGAGGTTTCGTATTGTTTAGATCCAAGAAAAGACATATGACAATGTTGTTTCCAATACAAATGATAAAAATCAATGAGTTTTCATTAGAATTAACTAAAATGTTCCTGATGTTCCGTTTATATTACCGATGAAAGATGTACACGTAAAACCGCTCTAATCCGGCTGAAACGTCGATATATGCAATAAAAACAGAACTTCTCCCCTTTTCAACATCTTACTCTGTATTTTAACGAGAAACAAATAGTTGATTGAAAATGAAGTATTTAACGTTAATTTTTAGTCAGTTATGTGTTTGTATCATTTTTATCGTATATTTAATGAATTAATACCAATAAACTGAAAATTCACAAAAACGTGGAAAAACGGCAAAATATTGCCTAATTCGATGATATTTTGTTTAAATCACACAAAGGAAAAGAGGATGATAAACGTCAAAATATTGCTAAATTCGAAGATTTTTAGTACAAAACAAAATGCAAGAAACTTGCTTAAAAATGCAAAGTTTGCGAAATTCTGAGCTATTACGACCAAATCACATATCGTGAGAAAACATGAAGTAGTATCGAAATATTGGTAAAAATGAATATATTTACGTAAAATCACACTACATGAAAAAAGTTAAAAAAGTCACTATTTTACCATATTTGAGGATTTTAACTTCAAATCATAGAGCGAGGTTTCGTATTAAGAAGATCCAAGAAAAGACATATGACAATGTTTTTTCCAATACAAGTGATAGAAATCAATGAGTTTTCATTAGAATTAACTAAAATGTTCCTGATTTTCCGTTTATATTACCGATGGAAGATGTACACGTAAAACCGCTCTAATCCGGCTGAAACGTCGATATATGCAATAAAAACAGAACTTCTCCCCTTTTCAATATCTTACTCTGTATTTTAACGAGAAACAAATAGTTGATTGAAAATGAAGTATTTAAGGTTAATTTCTAATCAATTATGTGTCTGCATCATTTTTATCGTATATTTAATGAATTAATACCAATAAACTGAAAATTCACAAAAACGTGGAAAAAACGGCAAAATATTGCCTAATTCGATGATATTTTGTTTAAATCACATAGAGGAAAAGTGGATGATAAACGACAAAATATTGCTAAATTCGATGATTTTTAGTACGAAACAAAATGCAAGAAAACTTGCTTTAACGCAATATTTTGTGAAATTCTAAAATTTGAAGGCCAAATCACATATCGTGATACTGCATAAAATAGTATCGAAGTATTGGTAAAAATGAACATATTTACGTAATATCAAACTACATGAAAAACGTGAAAAAAATCACTATTATAGCAAATTTGAGGATTTTAACTACGAATCATAAAGCGAGGTTTCGTATTGTTTAGATCCTAGAAAAGACATGACAATGTTGTTTCCAATACAAATGATAAAAATCAATGTGTTTTCATTAGAATTAACTAAAATGTTCCTGATGTTCCGTTTATATTACCGATGGAAGATGTACACGTAAAACCGCTCTAATCCGGCTGAAACGTCGATATATGCAATAAAAACAGAACTTCTCCCCTTTTCAACATCTTACTCTGTATTTTAACGAGAAACAAATAGTTGATTGAAAATGAAGTATTTAAGGTTAATTTCTAATCAGTTATGTGTTTGTATCATTTTTATCGTATATTTAATGAATTAATACCAATAAACTGAAAATTCACAAAAACGTGGAAAAACGGTAAAATATTGCCTAATTCGATGATATTTTGTTTAAATCACACAAAGAAAAAGGGGATGATAAACGTCAAAATATTGCTAAATTCGAAAATTTTTAGTACAAAACAAAATACAAAAAACTCGCTTAAAAATGCAAAGTTTGCGAAATTCTGAGATATGACGGCCAAATCACATATCGTGAAAAAACATGAAGTAGTATCGAAATATTGGTAAAAATGAACACATTTACGTAATATCAAACTACATGAAAAACGTGAAAAAAATCACTATTATACCAAAATTGAGGATTTTAACTACGAATCATAAAGCGAGGTTTCGTATTGTTTAGATCCAAGAAAAGACATATGACAATGTTGTTTCCAATACAAATGATAAAAATCAATGAGTTTTCATTAGAATTAACTAAAATGTTCCTGATGTTCCGTTTATATTACCGATGAAAGATGTACACGTAAAACCGCTCTAATCCGGCTGAAACGTCGATATATGCAATAAAAACAGAACTTCTCCCCTTTTCAACATCTTACTCTGTATTTTAACGAGAAACAAATAGTTGATTGAAAATGAAGTATTTAACGTTAATTTTTAGTCAGTTATGTGTTTGTATCATTTTTATCGTATATTTAATGAATTAATACCAATAAACTGAAAATTCACAAAAACGTAGAAAAACGGCAAAATATTGCCTAATTCGATGATATTTTGTTTAAATCACACAAAGGAAAAGAGGATGATAAACGTCAAAATATTGCTAAATTCGAAGATTTTTAGTACAAAACAAAATGCAAGAAACTTGCTTAACAATGCAAAGTTTGCGAAATTCTGAGCTATTACGACCAAATCACATATCGTGAGAAAACATGAAGTAGTATCGAAATATTGGTAAAAATGAATATATTTACGTAAAATCACACTACATGAAAAAAGTTAAAAAAGTCACTATTTTACCATATTTGAGGATTTTAACTTCAAATCATAGTGCGAGGTTTCGTATTAAGAAGATCCAAGAAAAGACATATGACAATGTTTTTTCCAATACAAGTGATAGAAATCAATGAGTTTTCATTAGAATTAACTAAAATGTTCCTGATTTTCCGTTTATATTACCGATGGAAGATGTACACGTAAAACCGCTCTAATCCGGCTGAAACGTCGATATATGCAATAAAAACAGAACTTCTCCCCTTTTCAATATCTTAGTCTGTATTTTAACGAGAAACAAATAGTTGATTGAAAATGAAGTATTTAAGGTTAATTTCTAATCATTTATGTGTCTGCATCATTTTTATCGTATATTTAATGAATTAATACCAATAAACTGAAAATTCACAAAAACGTGGAAAAACGGCAAAATATTGCCTAATTCGATGATATTTTGTTTAAATCACATAGAGGAAAAGTGGATGATAAACGACAAAATATTGCTAAATTCGATGATTTTTAGTACGAAACAAAATGCAAGAAAACTTGCTTTAACGCAATATTTTGTGAAGTTCTAAAATTTGAAGGCCAAATCACATATCGTGATACTGCATAAAATAGTATCGAAGTATTGGTAAAAATAACATATTTACGTAATATCAAACTACATGAAAAACGTGAAAAAAATCACTATTATAGCAAATTTGAGGATTTTAACTACGAATCATAAAGCGAGGTTTCGTATTGTTTAGATCCTAGAAAAGACATGACAATGTTGTTTCCAATACAAATGATAAAAATCAATGTGTTTTCATTAGAATTAATTAAATGTTCCTGATGTTCCGTTTATATTACCGATGGAAGATGTACACGTAAAACCGCTCTAATCCGGCTGAAACGTCGATATATGCAATAAAAACAGAACTTCTCCCCTTTTCAACATCTTACTCTGTATTTTAACGAGAAACAAATAGTTGATTGAAAATTAAGTATTTAAGGTTAATTTCTAATCAGTTATGTGTTTGTATCATTTTTATCGTATATTTAATGAATTAATACCAATAAACTGAAAATTCACAAAAACGTGGAAAAACGGCAAAATATTGCCTAATTCGATGATATTTTGTTTAAATCACACAAAGAAAAAGGGGATGATAAACGTCAAAATATTGCTAAATTCGAAAATTTTTAGTACAAAACAAAATACAAAAAACTCGCTTAAAAATGCAAAGTTTGCGAAATTCTGAGATATGACGGCCAAATCACATATCGTGAAAAAACATGAAGTAGTATCGAAATATTGGTAAAAATGAACACATTTACGTAATATCAAACTACATGAAAAACGTGAAAAAAATCACTATTATACCAAAATTGAGGATTTTAACTACGAATCATAAAGCGAGGTTTCGTATTGTTTAGATCCAAGAAAAGACATATGACAATGTTGTTTCCAATACAAATGATAAAAATCAATGAGTTTTCATTAGAATTAACTAAAATGTTCCTGATGTTCCGTTTATATTACCGATGAAAGATGTACACGTAAAACCGCTCTAATCCGGCTGAAACGTCGATATATGCAATAAAAACAGAACTTCTCCCCTTTTCAACATCTTACTCTGTATTTTAACGAGAAACAAATAGTTGATTGAAAATGAAGTATTTAATGTTAATTTTTAGTCAGTTATGTGTTTGTATCATTTTTATCGTATATTTAATGAATTAATACCAATAAACTGAAAATTGACAAAAACGTGGAAAAACGGCAAAATATTGCCTAATTCGAAGATATTTTGTTTAAATCACACAAAGGAAAAGAGGATGATAAACGTCAAAATATTGCTAAATTCGAAGATTTTTAGTACAAAACAAAATGCAAGAAACTTGCTTAAAAATGCAAAGTTTGCGAAATTCTGAGCTATTACGACCAAATCACATATCGTGAGAAAACATGAAGTAGTATCGAAATATTGGTAAAAATGAATATATTTACGTAAAATCACACTACATGAAAAAAGTTAAAAAAGTCACTATTTTACCATATTTGAGGATTTTAACTTCAAATCATAGAGCGAGGTTTCGTATTAAGAAGATCCAAGAAAAGACATATGACAATGTTTTTTCCAATACAAGTGATAGAAATCAATGAGTTTTCATTAGAATTAACTAAAATGTTCCTGATTTTCCGTTTATATTACCGATGGAAGATGTACACGTAAAACCGCTCTAATCCGGCTGAAACGTCGATATATGCAATAAAAACAGAACTTCTCCCCTTTTCAATATCTTACTCTGTATTTTAACGAGAAACAAATAGTTGATTGAAAATGAAGTATTTAAGGTTAATTTCTAATCAATTATGTGTCAGCATCATTTTTATCGTATATATAATGAATTAATACCAATAAACTGAAAATTCACAAAAACGTGGAAAAACGGCAAAATATTGCCTAATTCGATGATATTTTGTTTAAATCACATAGAGGAAAAGTGGATGATAAACGACAAAATATTGCTAAATTCGATGATTTTTAGTACGAAACAAAATGCAAGAAAACTTGCTTTAACGCAATATTTTGTGAAATTCTAAAATTTGAAGGCCAAATCACATATCGTGATACTGCATAAAATAGTATCGAAGTATTGGTAAAAATGAACATATTTACGTAATATCAAACTACATGAAAAACGTGAAAAAAATCACTATTATAGCAAATTTGAGGATTTTAACTACGAATCATAAAGCGAGGTTTCGTATTGTTTAGATCCTAGAAAAGACATGACAATGTTGTTTCCAATACAAATGATAAAAATCAATGTGTTTTCATTAGAATTAACTAAAATGTTCCTGATGTTCCGTTTATATTACCGATGGAAGATGTACACGTAAAACCGCTCTAATCCGGCTGAAACGTCGATATATGCAATAAAAACAGAACTTCTCCCCTTTTCAACATCTTACTCTGTATTTTAACGAGAAACAAATAGTTGATTGAAAATGAAGTATTTAACGTTAATTTTTAGTCAGTTATGTGTTTGTATCATTTTTATCGTATATTTAATGAATTAATACCAATAAACTGAAAATTCACAAAAACGTGGAAAAACGGCAAAATATTGCCTAATTCGATGATATTTTGTTTAAATCACAAAAAGGAAAAGGGGATGATAAACGTCAAAATATTGCTAAATTCGATGATTTTTAGTACAAAACAAAATGCAAGAAACTTGCTTAAAAATGCAAAGTTTGCGGAATTCTGAAATATGACGGCCAAATCACATATCGTGAGAAAACATGAAGTAGTATCGAAATATTGGTAAAAATGAATATATTTACGGAAAATCACAATACATGAAAAACGTGAAAAAAGTCACTATTTTACCATATTTGTGGATTTTAACTTCAAATCATAGAGCAAGGTTTCGTATTAAGAAGATTCAAGAAAAGACATATGACAATGTTGTTTCCATTACAAATGATAAATATCAATGACTTTTCATTAGAATTAACTAAAATGTTCCTGATTTTCCGTTTATATTTCCGATGGAAGATGTACACGTAAAACTGCTCTTATCCGGCTGAAACGTCGATATATGTAATAAAGCAGAACTTCTCCCCTTTTCAATATCTTACTCTGTATTTTAACGAGAAACAAATAGTTGATTGAAAATGAAGTATTTAAGGTTAATTTCTAATCAGTTATGTGTTTGTATCATTTTTATCGTATATTTAATGAATTAATACCAATAAACTGAAAATTCACAAAAACGTGGAAAAACGGCAAAATATTGCCTAATTCGGTTATATTTTGTTTAAATCACACAAAGAAAAAGGGGATGATAAACGTCAAAATATTGCTAAATTCGAAAATTTTTAGTACAAAACAAAATACAAAAAACTTGCTTAAAAATGCAAAGTTTGAGAAATTCTGAGATATGACGGCCAAATCACATATCGTGAAAAAACATAAAGTAGTATCGAAATATTGGTAAAAATGAACACATTTACGTAATATCAAACTACATGAAAAACGTGAAAAAAATCACTATTATACCAAAATTGAGGATTTTAATCTACGAATCATAAAGCGAGGTTTCGTATTGTTTAGATCCAAGAAAAGACATATGACAATGTTGTTTCCAATACAAATGATAAAAATCAATGAGTTTTCATTAGAATTAACTAAAATGTTCCTGATGTTCCGTTTATATTACCGATGAAAGATGTACACGTAAAACCGCTCTAATCCGGCTGAAACGTCGATATATGCAATAAAAACAGAACTTCTCCCCTTTTCAACATCTTACTCTGTATTTTAACGAGAAACAAATAGTTGATTGAAAATGAAGTATTTAACGTTAATTTTTAGTCAGTTATGTGTTTGTATCATTTTTATCGTATATTTAATGAATTAATACCAATAAACTGAAAATTCACAAAAACGTGGAAAAACGGCAAAATATTGCCTAATTCGATGATATTTTGTTTAAATCACACAAAGGAAAAGAGGATGATAAACGTCAAAATATTGCTAAATTCGAAGATTTTTAGTACAAAACAAAATGCAAGAAACTTGCTTAAAAATGCAAAGTTTGCGAAATTCTGAGCTATTACGACCAAATCACATATCGTGAGAAAACATGAAGTAGTATCGAAATATTGGTAAAAATGAATATATTTACGTAAAATCACACTACATGAAAAAAGTTAAAAAAGTCACTATTTTACCATATTTGAGGATTTTAACTTCAAATCATAGAGCGAGGTTTCGTATTAAGAAGATCCAAGAAAAGACATATGACAATGTTTTTTCCAATACAAGTGATAGAAATCAATGAGTTTTCATTAGAATTAACTAAAATGTTCCTGATTTTCCGTTTTTATTACCGATGGAAGATGTACACGTAAAACCGCTCTAATCCGGCTGAAACGTCGATATATGCAATAAAAACAGAACTTCTCCCCTTTTCAATATCTTACTCTGTATTTTAACGAGAAACAAATAGTTGATTGAAAATGAAGTATTTAAGGTTAATTTCTAATCAATTATGTGTCTGCATCATTTTTATCGTATATTTAATGAATTAATACCAATAAACTGAAAATTCACAAAAACGTGGAAAAACGGCAAAATATTGCCTAATTCGATGATATTTTGTTTAAATCACATAGAGGAAAAGTGGATGATAAACGACAAAATATTGCTAAATTCGATGATTTTTAGTACGAAACAAAATGCAAGAAAACTTGCTTTAACGCAATATTTTGTGAAATTCTAAAATTTGAAGGCCAAATCACATATCGTGATACTGCATAAAATAGTATCGAAGTATTGGTAAAAATGAACATATTTACGTAATATCAAACTACATGAAAAACGTGAAAAAAATCACTATTATAGCAAATTTGAGGATTTTAACTACGAATCATAAAGCGAGGTTTCGTATTGTTTAGATCCTAGAAAAGACATGACAATGTTGTTTCCAATACAAATGATAAAAATCAATGTGTTTTCATTAGAATTAACTAAAATGTTCCTGATGTTCCGTTTATATTACCGATGGAAGATGTACACGTAAAACCGCTCTAATCCGGCTGAAACGTCGATATATGCAATAAAAACAGAACTTCTCCCCTTTTCAACATCTTACTCTGTATTTTAACGAGAAACAAATAGTTGATTGAAAATGAAGTATTTAAGGTTAATTTCTAATCAGTTATGTGTTTGTATCATTTTTATCGTATATTTAATGAATTAATACCAATAAACTGAAAATTCACAAAAACGTGGAAAAACGGCAAAATATTGCCTAATTCGATGATATTTTGTTTAAATCACACAAAGAAAATGGGGATGATAAACGTCAAAATATTGCTAAATTCGAAAATTTTTAGTACAAAACAAAATACAAAAAACTCGCTTAAAAATGCAAAGTTTGCGAAATTCTGAGATATGACGGCCAAATCACATATCGTGAAAAAACATGAAGTAGTATCGAAATATTGGTAAAAATGAACACATTTACGTAATATCAAACTACATGAAAAACGTGAAAAAAATCACTATTATACCAAAATTGAGGATTTTAACTACGAATCATAAAGCGAGGTTTCGTATTGTTTAGATCCAAGAAAAGACATATGACAATGTTGTTTCCAATACAAATGATAAAAATCAATGAGTTTTCATTAGAATTAACTAAAATGTTCCTGATGTTCCGTTTATATTACCGATGAAAGATGTACACGTAAAACCGCTCTAATCCGGCTGAAACGTCGATATATGCAATAAAAACAGAACTTCTCCCCTTTTCAACATCTTACTCTGTATTTTAACGAGAAACAAATAGTTGATTGAAAATGAAGTATTTAACGTTAATTTTTAGTCAGTTATGTGTTTGTATCATTTTTATCGTATATTTAATGAATTAATACCAATAAACTGAAAATTCACAAAAACGTGGAAAAACGGCAAAATATTGCCTAATTCGAAGATATTTTGTTTAAATCACACAAAGGAAAAGAGGATGATAAACGTCAAAATATTGCTAAATTCGAAGATTTTTAGTACAAAACAAAATGCAAGAAACTTGCTTAAAAATGCAAAGTTTGCGAAATTCTGAGCTATTACGACCAAATCACATATCGTGAGAAAACATGAAGTAGTATCGAAATATTGGTAAAAATGAATATATTTACGTAAAATCACACTACATGAAAAAAGTTAAAAAAGTCACTATTTTACCATATTTGAGGATTTTAACTTCAAATCATAGAGCGAGGTTTCGTATTAAGAAGATCCAAGAAAAGACATATGACAATGTTTTTTCCAATACAAGTGATAGAAATCAATGAGTTTTCATTAGAATTAACTAAAATGTTCCTGATTTTCCGTTTATATTACCGATGGAAGATGTACACGTAAAACCGCTCTAATCCGGCTGAAACGTCGATATATGCAATAAAAACAGAACTTCTCCCCTTTTCAATATCTTACTCTGTATTTTAACGAGAAACAAATAGTTGATTGAAAATGAAGTATTTAAGGTTAATTTCTAATCAATTATGTGTCTGCATCATTTTTATCGTATATTTAATGAATTAATACCAATAAACTGAAAATTCACAAAAACGTGGAAAAACGGCAAAATATTGCCTAATTCGATGATATTTTGTTTAAATCACATAGAGGAAAAATGGATGATAAACGACAAAATATTGCTAAATTCGATGATTTTTAGTACGAAACAAAATGCAAGAAAACTTGCTTTAACGCAATATTTTGTGAAATTCTAAAATTTGATGGCCAAATCACATATCGTGATACTGCATAAAATAGTATCGAAGTATTGGTAAAAATGAACATATTTACGTAATATCAAACTACATGAAAAACGTGAAAAAAATCACTATTATAGCAAATTTGAGGATTTTAACTACGAATCATAAAGCGAGGTTTCGTATTGTTTAGATCCTAGAAAAGACATGACAATGTTGTTTCCAATACAAATGATAAAAATCAATGTGTTTTCATTAGAATTAACTAAAATGTTCCTGATGTTCCGTTTATATTACCGATGGAAGATGTACACGTAAAACCGCTCTAATCCGGCTGAAACGTCGATATATGCAATAAAAACAGAACTTCTCCCCTTTTCAACATCTTACTCTGTATTTTAACGAGAAACAAATAGTTGATTGAAAATGAAGTATTTAAGGTTAATTTCTAATCAGTTATGTGTTTGTATCATTTTTATCGTATATTTAATGAATTAATACCAATAAACTGAAAATTCACAAAAACGTGGAAAAACGGCAAAATATTGCCTAATTCGATGATATTTTGTTTAAATCACACAAAGAAAAAGGGGATGATAAACGTCAAAATATTGCTAAATTCGAAAATTTTTAGTACAAAACAAAATACAAAAAACTCGCTTAAAAATGCAAAGTTTGCGAAATTCTGAGATATGACGGCCAAATCACATATCGTGAAAAAACATGAAGTAGTAATCGAAATATTGGTAAAAATGAACACATTTACGTAATATCAAACTACATGAAAAACGTGAAAAAAATCACTATTATACCAAAATTGAGGATTTTAACTACGAATCATAAAGCGAGGTTTCGTATTGTTTAGATCCAAGAAAAGACATATGACAATGTTGTTTCCAATACAAATGATAAAAAATCAATGAGTTTTCATTAGAATTAACTAAAATGTTCCTGATGTTCCGTTTATATTACCGATGAAAGATGTACACGTAAAACCGCTCTAATCCGGCTGAAAACGTCGATATATGCAATAAAAACAGAACTTCTCCCCTTTTCAACATCTTACTCTGTATTTTAACGAGAAACAAATAGTTGATTGAAAATGAAGTATTTAACGTTAATTTTTAGTCAGTTATGTGTTTGTATCATTTTTATCGTATATTTAATGAATTAATACCAATAAACTGAAAATTCACAAAAACGTGGAAAAACGGCAAAATATTGCCTAATTCGATGATATTTTGTTTAAATCACACAAAGGAAAAGAGGATGATAAACGTCAAAATATTGCTAAATTCGAAGATTTTTAGTACAAAACAAAATGCAAGAAACTTGCTTAAAAATGCAAAGTTTGCGAAATTCTGAGCTATTACGACCAAATCACATATCGTGAGAAAACATGAAGTAGTATCGAAATATTGGTAAAAATGAATATATTTACGTAAAATCACACTACATGAAAAAAGTTAAAAAAGTCACTATTTTACCATATTTGAGGATTTTAACTTCAAATCATAGAGCGAGGTTTCGTATTAAGAAGATCCAAGAAAAGACATATGACAATGTTTTTCCAATACAAGTGATAGAAATCAATGAGTTTTCATTAGAATTAACTAAAATGTTCCTGATTTTCCGTTTATATTACCGATGGAAGATGTACACGTAAAACCGCTCTAATCCGGCTGAAACGTCGATATATGCAATAAAAAACAGAACTTCTCCCCTTTTCAATATCTTACTCTGTATTTTAACGAGAAACAATAGTTGATTGAAAATGAAGTATTTAAGGTTAATTTCTAATCAATTATGTGTCTGCATCATTTTTATCGTATATTTAATGAATTAATACCAATAAACTGAAAATTCACAAAAACGTGGAAAAACGGCAAAATATTGCCTAATTCGATGATATTTTGTTTAAATCACATAGAGGAAAAGTGGATGATAAACGACAAAATATTGCTAAATTCGATGATTTTTAGTACGAAACAAAATGCAAGAAAAACTTGCTTTAACGCAATATTTTGTGAAATTCTAAAATTTGAAGGCCAAATCACATATCGTGATACTGCATAAAATAGTATCGAAGTATTGGTAAAAATGAACATATTTACGTAATATCAAACTACATGAAAAACGTGAAAAAAATCACTATTATAGCAAATTTGAGGATTTTAACTACGAATCATAAAGCGAGGTTTCGTATTGTTTTAGATCCTAGAAAAGACATGACAATGTTGTTTCCAATACAAATGATAAAAATCAATGTGTTTTCATTAGAATTAACTAAAATGTTCCTGATGTTCCGTTTATATTACCGATTGGAAGATGTACACGTAAAAACCGCTCTAATCCGGCTGAAACGTCGATATATGCAATAAAAACAGAACTTCTCCCCTTTTCAACATCTTACTCTGTATTTTAACGAGAAACAAATAGTTGATTGAAAATGAAGTATTTAAGGTTAATTTCTAATCAGTTATGTGTTTGTATCATTTTTATCGTATATTTAATGAATTAATACCAATAAACTGAAAATTCACAAAAACGTGGAAAAACGGCAAAATATTGCCTAATTCGATGATATTTTGTTTAAATCACACAAAGAAAAAGGGGATGATAAACGTCAAAATATTGCTAAATTCGAAAATTTTTAGTACAAAACAAAATATAAAAAACTCGCTTAAAAATGCAAAGTTTGCGAAATTCTGAGATATGACGGCCAAATCACATATCGTGAAAAAACATGAAGTAGTATCGAAATATTGGTAAAAATGAACACATTTACGTAATATCAAACTACATGAAAAACGTGAAAAAAATCACTATTATACCAAAAATTGAGGATTTTAACTACGAATCATAAAGCGAGGTTTCGTATTGTTTAGATCCAAGAAAAGACATATGACAATGTTGTTTCCAATACAAATGATAAAAATCAATGAGTTTTCATTAGAATTAACTAAAATGTTCCTGATGTTCCGTTTATATTACCGATGAAAGATGTACACGTAAAACCGCTCTAATCCGGCTGAAACGTCGATATATGCAATAAAAACAGAACTTCTCCCCTTTTCAACATCTTACTCTGTATTTTAACGAGAAACAAATAGTTGATTGAAAATGAGTATTTAACGTTAATTTTTAGTCAGTTATGTGTTTGTATCATTTTTATCGTATATTTAATGAATTAATACCAATAAACTGAAAATTCACAAAAACGTGGAAAAACGGCAAAATATTGCCTAATTCGAAGATATTTTGTTTAAATCACACAAAGGAAAAGAGGATGATAAACGTCAAAATATTGCTAAATTCGAAGATTTTTAGTACAAAACAAAATGCAAGAAACTTGCTTAAAAATGCAAAGTTTGCGAAATTCTGAGCTGTTACGACCAAATCACATATCGTGAGAAAACATGAAGTAGTATCGAAATATTGGTAAAAATGAATATATTTACGTAAAATCACACTACATGAAAAAAGTTAAAAAAGTCACTATTTTACCATATTTGAGGATTTTAACTTCAAATCATAGAGCGAGGTTTTCGTATTAAGAAGATCCAAGAAAAGACATATGACAATGTTTTTTCCAATACAAGTGATAGAAATCAATGAGTTTTCATTAGAATTAACTAAATGTTCCTGAGTTTTCCGTTTATATTACCGATGGAAGATTGTACACGTAAAACCGCTCTAATTCGGCTGAAACGTCGATATATGCAATAAAAAACAGAACTTCTCCCCTTTTCAATATCTTACTCTGTATTTTAACGAGAAACAAATAGTTGATTGAAAATGAAGTATTTAAGGTTAATTTCTAATCAATTATGTGTCTGCATCATTTTTATCGTATATTTAATGAATTAATACCAATAAACTGAAAATTCACAAAAACGTGGAAAAACGGCAAAATATTGCCTAATTCGATGATATTTTGTTTAAATCACATAGAGGAAAAGTGGATGATAAACGACAAAATATTGCTAAATTCGATGGTTTTTATTACGAAACAAAATGCAAGAAAACTTGCTTTAACGCAATATTTTGTGAAATTCCTAAAATTTTGAAGGCCAAATCACATATCGTGATACTGCATAAAATAGTATCGAAGTATTGGTAAAAATGAACATATTTACGTAATATCAAACTACATGAAAAACGTGAAAAAAAATCACTATTATAGCAAATTTGAGGATTTTAACTACGAATCATAAAGCGAGGTTTCGTATTGTTTAGATCCTAGAAAAGACATGACAATGTTGTTTCCAATACAAATGATAAAAATCAATGTGTTTTCATTAGAATTAACTAAAATGTTCCTGATGTTCCGTTTATATTACCGATGGAAGATGTACACGTAAAACCGCTCTAATCCGGCTGAAAACGTCGATATATGCAATAAAAACAGAACTTCTCCCCTTTTCAACATCTTACTCTGTATTTTAACGAGAAACAAATAGTTGATTGAAAATTAAATATTTAAGTTTAATTTCTAATCAGTTATGTGTTTGTATCATTTTTATCGTATATATAATGAATTAATACCAATAAAATGAAAATTCACAAAAACGTGGAAAAACGGCAAAATAATTGCCTAATTCGATGATATTTTGTTTAAATCACCAAAAGGAAAAGGGATGATAAACGTCAAAATATTGCTAAATTCGATGATTTTTAGTACAAAACAAAATGCAAGAAACTTGCTTAAAAATGCAAAGTTGCGGAATTCTGAAATATGACGGCCAAATCACATATCGTGAGAAAACATGAAGTAGTATCGAAATATTGGTAAAAAATGAATATATTTACGGAAAATCACAATACATTGAAAAACGTGAAAAAAGTCACTATTTTACCATATTTGTGGATTTTAACTTCAAATCATAGAGCAAGGTTTCGTATTAAGAAGATTCAAGAAAAGACATATGACAATGTTGTTTCCATTACAAATGATAAATATCAATGACTTTTCATTAGAATTAACTAAAATGTTCCTGATTTTCCGTTATATTTCCGATGGAAGATGTACACGTAAAACTGCTCTATCCGGCTGAAACGTCGATATATGTAATAAAGCAGAACTTCTCCCCTTTTCAATATCTTACTCTGTATTTTAACGAGAAACAAATAGTTGATTGAAAATGAAGTATTTAAGGTTAATTTCTAATCAGTTATGTGTTTGTATCATTTTTATCGTATATTTAATGAATTAATACCAATAAACTGAAAATTCACAAAAAACGTGGAAAAACGGCAAAATATTGCCTAATTCGGTTATATTTTGTTTAAATCACACAAAGAAAAAGGGGATGATAAACGTCAAAATATTGCTAAATTCGAAAATTTTTAGTACAAAACAAAATACAAAAAACTTGCTTAAAAATGCAAAGTTTGAGAAATTCTGAGATAGGACGGCCAAATCACATATCGTGAAAAAACATAAAGTAGTATCGAAATATTGGTAAAAATGAACACAATTTACGTAATATCAAACTACATGAAAAACGTGAAAAAAAATCACTATTATACCAAAATTGAGGATTTTATCTACGAATCATAAAGCGAGGTTTCGTATTGTTTAGATCCAAGAAAAGACATATGACAATGTTGTTTCCAATACAAATGATAAAAATCAATGAGTTTTCATTAGAATTAACTAAAATGTTCCTGATGTTCCGTTTATATTACCGATGAAAGATGTACACGTAAACCGCTCTAATCCGGCTGAAACGTCGATATATGCAATAAAAACAGAACTTCTCCCCTTTTCAACATCTTACTCTGTATTTTAACGAGAAACAAATAGTTGATTGAAAATGAAGTATTTAACGTTAATTTTTAGTCAGTTATGTGTTTGTATCATTTTTATCGTATATATAATGAATTAATACCAATAAACTGAAAATTCACAAAAACGTGGAAAAACGGCAAAATATTGCCTAATTCGATGATATTTTGTTTAAATCACACAAAGGAAAAGAGGATGATAAACGTCAAAATTATTGCTAAATTCGAAGATTTTTAGTACAAAACAAAAATGCAAGAAACTTGCTTAAAAATGCAAAGTTTGCGAAATTCTGAGCTATTACGACCAAATCACATATCGTGAGAAAACATGAAGTAGTATCGAAATATTGGTAAAAATGAATATATTTACGTAAAATCACACTACATGAAAAAAGTTAAAAAAGTCACTATTTTTACCATATTTGAGGATTTTAACTTCAAATCATAGAGCGAGGTTTCGTATTAAGAAGATCCAAGAAAAGACATATGACAATGTTTTTTCCAATACAAGTGATAGAAATCAATGAGTTTTCATTAGAATTAACTAAAATGTTCCTGATTTTCCGTTTATATTACCGATGGAAGATGTACACGTAAACCGCTCTAATCCGGCTGAAAACGTCGATATATGCAATAAAAACAGAACTTCTCCCCTTTTCAATATCTTACTCTGTATTTTAACGAGAAACAAATAGTTGATTGAAAATGAAGTATTTAAGGTTAATTTCTAATCAATTATGTGTCTGCATCATTTTTATCGTATATTTAATGAATTAATACCAATAAACTGAAAATTCACAAAAACGTGGGAAAAACGGCAAAATATTGCCTAATTCGATGATATTTTGTTTAAATCACATAGAGGAAAAGTGGATGATAAACGACAAAATATTGCTAAATTCGATGATTTTTAGTACGAAACAAAATGCAAGAAAACTTGCTTTAACGCAATATTTTGTGAAATTCTAAAATTTGAAGGCCAAATCACATATCGTGATACTGCATAAAATAGTATCGAAGTATTGGTAAAAATGAACATATTTACGTAATATCAAACTACATGAAAAACGTGAAAAAAATCACTATTATAGCAAATTTGAGGATTTTAACTACGAATCATAAAGCGAGGTTTCGTATTGTTTAGATCCTAGAAAAGACATGACAATGTTGTTTCCAATACAAATGATAAAAATCAATGTGTTTTCATTAGAATTAACTAAAATGTTCCTGATGTTCCGTTTATATTACCGATGGAAGATGTACACGTAAAACCGCTCTAATCCGGCTGAAACGTCGATATATGCAATAAAAACAGAACTTCTCCCCTTTTCAACATCTTACTCTGTATTTTAACGAGAAACAAATAGTTGATTGAAAATGAAGTATTTAAGGTTAATTTCTAATCAGTTATGTGTTTGTATCATTTTTATCGTATATTTAATGAATTAATACCAATAAACTGAAAATTCACAAAAACGTGGAAAAACGGCAAAATATTGCCTAATTCGATGATATTTTGTTTAAATCACACAAAGAAAAAGGGGATGATAAACGTCAAAATATTGCTAAATTCGAAAATTTTTAGTACAAAACAAAATACAAAAAACTCGCTTAAAAATGCAAAGTTTGCGAAATTCTGAGATATGACGGCCAAATCACATATCGTGAAAAACATGAAGTAGTATCGAAATATTGGTAAAAATGAACACATTTACGTAATATCAAACTACATGAAAAACGTGAAAAAATCACTATTATACCAAAATTGAGGATTTTAACTACGAATCAAAGCGAGGTTTCGTATTGTTTAGATCCAAGAAAAGACATATGACAATGTTGTTTCCAATACAAATGATAAAAATCAATGAGTTTTCATTAGAATTAACTAAAATGTTCCTGATGTTCCGTTTATATTACCGATGAAAGATGTACACGTAAAACCGCTCTAATCCGGCTGAAACGTCGATATATGCAATAAAAACAGAACTTCTCCCCTTTTCAACATCTTACTCTGTATTTTAACGAGAAACAAATAGTTGATTGAAAATGAAGTATTTAACGTTAATTTTTAGTCAGTTATGTGTTTGTATCATTTTTATCGTATATTTAATGAATTAATACCAATAAACTGAAAATTCACAAAAACGTGGAAAAACGGCAAAATATTGCCTAATTCGATGATATTTTGTTTAAATCACACAAAGGAAAAGAGGATGATAAACGTCAAAATATTGCTAAATTCGAAGATTTTTAGTACAAAACAAAATGCAAGAAACTTGCTTAAAAATGCAAAGTTTGCGAAATTCTGAGCTATTACGACCAAATCACATATCGTGAGAAAACATGAAGTAGTATCGAAATATTGGTAAAAATGAATATATTTACGTAAATCACACTACATGAAAAAGTAAAAAAGTCACTATTTTACCATATTTGAGGATTTTAACTTCAAATCATAGAGCGAGGTTTCGTATTAAGAAGATCCAAGAAAAGACATATGACAATGTTTTTCCAATACAAGTGATAGAAATCAATGAGTTTTCATTAGAATTAACTAAAATGTTCCTGATTTTCCGTTTATATTACCGATGGAAGATGTACACGTAAAACCGCTCTAATCCGGCTGAAACGTCGATATATGCAATAAAAACAGAACTTCTCCCCTTTTCAATATCTTACTCTGTATTTTAACGAGAAACAAATAGTTGATTGAAAATGAAGTATTTAAGGTTAATTTCTAATCAATTATGTGTCTGCATTTTTATCGTATATTTAATGAATTAATACCAATAAACTGAAAATTCACAAAAACGTGGAAAAACGGCAAAATATTGCCTAATTCGATGATATTTTGTTTAAATCACATAGAGGAAAAGTGGATGATAAACGACAAAATATTGCTAAATTCGATGATTTTTAGTACGAAACAAAATGCAAGAAAACTTGCTTTAACGCAATATTTTGTGAAATTCTAAAATTTGAAGGCCAAATCACATATCGTGATACTGCATAAAATAGTATCGAAGTATTGGTAAAAATGAACATATTTACGTAATATCAAACTACATGAAAAACGTGAAAAAAATCACTATTATAGCAAATTTGAGGATTTTAACTACGAATCATAAAGCGAGGTTTCGTATTGTTTAGATCCTAGAAAAGACATGACAATGTTGTTTCCAATACAAATGATAAAAATCAATGTGTTTTCATTAGAATTAACTAAAATGTTCCTGATGTTCCGTTTATATTACCGATGGAAGATGTACACGTAAAACCGCTCTAATCCGGCTGAAACGTCGATATATGCAATAAAAACAGAACTTCTCCCCTTTTCAACATCTTACTCTGTATTTTAACGAGAAACAAATAGTTGATTGAAAATGAAGTATTTAAGGTTAATTTCTAATCAGTTATGTGTTTGTATCATTTTTATCGTATTATAATGAATTAATACCAATAAACTGAAAATTCACAAAAACGTGGAAAAACGGCAAAATATTGCCTAATTCGATGATATTTTGTTTAAATCACAAAGGAAAAGGGGATGATAAACGTCAAAATATTGCTAAATTCGATGATTTTTAGTACAAAACAAAATGCAAGAAACTTGCTTAAAAATGCAAAGTTTGCGAAATTCTGAATATGACGGCCAAATCACATATCGTGAAAACATGAAGTAGTATCGAAATATTGGTAAAAATGAATATTTACGTAAATCAAACTACATGAAAAACGTGAAAAAAATCACTATTATACCATATTGAGGATTTTAACTCAAATCATAAGCGAGGTTTCGTATTAGATCCAAGAAAAGACATATGACAATGTTGTTTCCAATACAAATGATAAAAATCAATGATTTTCATTAGAATTAACTAAAATGTTCCTGATTTCCGTTTATATTACCGATGGAAGATGTACACGTAAAACCGCTCTAATCCGGCTGAAACGTCGATATATGCAATAAAAACAGAACTTCTCCCCTTTTCAACATCTTACTCTGTATTTTAACGAGAAACAAATAGTTGATTGAAAATGAAGTATTTAAGGTTAATTTCTAATCAGTTATGTGTTTGTATCATTTTTATCGTATATTTAATGAATTAATACCAATAAACTGAAAATTCACAAAAACGTGGAAAAACGGCAAAATATTGCCTAATTCGATGATATTTTGTTTAAATCACACAAAGAAAAAGGGATGATAAACGTCAAAATATTGCTAAATTCGAAATTTTTAGTACAAAACAAAATACAAAAAACTTGCTTAAAAATGCAAAGTTTGCGAAATTCTGAGATATGACGGCCAAATCACATATCGTGAAAAAACATGAAGTAGTATCGAAATATTGGTAAAAATGAACACATTTACGTAATATCAAACTACATGAAAAACGTGAAAAAAATCACTATTATACCAAATTGAGGATTTTAACTACGAATCATAAAGCGAGGTTTCGTATTGTTTAGATCCAAGAAAAGACATATGACAATGTTGTTTCCAATACAAATGATAAAAATCAATGAGTTTTCATTAGAATTAACTAAAATGTTCCTGATGTTCCGTTTATATTACCGATGAAGATGTACACGTAAAACCGCTCTAATCCGGCTGAAACGTCGATATATGCAATAAAAACAGAACTTCTCCCCTTTTCAACATCTTACTCTGTATTTTAACGAGAAACAAATAGTTGATTGAAAATGAAGTATTTAACGTTAATTTTAGTCAGTTATGTGTTTGTATCATTTTTATCGTATATTTAATGAATTAATACCAATAAACTGAAAATTCACAAAAACGTGGAAAAACGGCAAAATATTGCCTAATTCGATGATATTTTGTTTAAATCACAAAAGGAAAAGAGGATGATAAACGTCAAAATATTGCTAAATTCGAAGATTTTTAGTACAAAACAAAATGCAAGAAACTTGCTTAAAAATGCAAAGTTTGCGAAATTCTGAGCTATTACGACCAAATCACATATCGTGAGAAAACATGAAGTAGTATCGAAATATTGGTAAAAATGAATATATTTACGTAAATCAACTACATGAAAAACGTAAAAAAGTCACTATTTTACCATATTTGAGGATTTTAACTTCAAATCATAGAGCGAGGTTTCGTATTAAGAAGATCCAAGAAAAGACATATGACAATGTTTTTCCAATACAATGATAAAATCAATGAGTTTTCATTAGAATTAACTAAAATGTTCCTGATTTTCCGTTTATATTACCGATGGAAGATGTACACGTAAAACCGCTCTAATCCGGCTGAAACGTCGATATATGCAATAAAAACAGAACTTCTCCCCTTTTCAATATCTTACTCTGTATTTTAACGAGAAACAAATAGTTGATTGAAAATGAAGTATTTAAGGTTAATTTCTAATCATTATGTGTTGCATCATTTTTATCGTAATTTAATGAATTAATACCAATAAACTGAAAATTCACAAAAACGTGGAAAAACGGCAAAATATTGCCTAATTCGATGATATTTTGTTTAAATCACATAGAGGAAAAGGGATGATAAACGACAAAATATTGCTAAATTCGATGATTTTTAGTACGAAACAAAATGCAAGAAAACTTGCTTAACGCAATATTTTGTGAAATTCTAAAATTTGAAGGCCAAATCACATATCGTGATACTGCATAAAATAGTATCGAAGTATTGGTAAAAATGAACATATTTACGTAATATCAAACTACATGAAAAACGTGAAAAAATCACTATTATAGCAAATTTGAGGATTTTAACTACGAATCATAAAGCGAGGTTTCGTATTGTTTAGATCCTAGAAAAGACATGACAATGTTGTTTCCAATACAAATGATAAAAATCAATGTTTTCATTAGAATTAACTAAAATGTTCCTGATGTTCCGTTTATATTACCGATGGAAGATGTACACGTAAAACCGCTCTAATCCGGCTGAAACGTCGATATATGCAATAAAAACAGAACTTCTCCCCTTTTCAACATCTTACTCTGTATTTTAACGAGAAACAAATAGTTGATTGAAAATGAAGTATTTAAGGTTAATTTCTAATCAGTTATGTGTTTGTATCATTTTTATCGTATATTTAATGAATTAATACCAATAAACTGAAAATTCACAAAAACGTGGAAAAACGGCAAAATATTGCCTAATTCGATGATATTTTGTTTAAATCACACAAGAAAAAGGGGATGATAAACGTCAAAATATTGCTAAATTCGAAAATTTTTAGTACAAAACAAAATACAAAAAACTTGCTTAAAAATGCAAAGTTTGCGAAATTCTGAGATATGACGGCCAAATCACATATCGTGAAAAAACATGAAGTAGTATCGAAATATTGGTAAAAATGAACACATTTACGTAATATCAAACTACATGAAAAACGTGAAAAAAATCACTATTATACCAAAATTGAGGATTTTAACTACGAATCATAAAGCGAGGTTTCGTATTGTTTAGATCCAAGAAAAGACATATGACAATGTTGTTTCCAATACAAATGATAAAAATCAATGAGTTTTCATTAGAATTAACTAAAATGTTCCTGATGTTCCGTTTATATTACCGATGAAAGATGTACACGTAAAACCGCTCTAATCCGGCTGAAACGTCGATATATGCAATAAAAACAGAACTTCTCCCCTTTTCAACATCTTACTCTGTATTTTAACGAGAAACAAATAGTTGATTGAAAATGAAGTATTTAACGTTAATTTTTAGTCAGTTATGTGTTTGTATCATTTTTATCGTATATTTAATGAATTAATACCAATAAACTGAAAATTCACAAAAACGTGGAAAAACGGCAAAATATTGCCTAATTCGATGATATTTTGTTTAAATCACACAAAGGAAAAGAGGATGATAAACGTCAAAATATTGCTAAATTCGAAGATTTTTAGTACAAAACAAAATGCAAGAAACTTGCTTAAAAATGCAAAGTTTGCGAAATTCTGAGCTATTACGACCAAATCACATATCGTGAGAAAACATGAAGTAGTATCGAAATATTGGTAAAAATGAATATATTTACGTAAAATCACACTACATGAAAAAAGTTAAAAAAGTCACTATTTTACCATATTTGAGGATTTTAACTTCAAATCATAGAGCGAGGTTTCGTATTAAGAAGATCCAAGAAAAGACATATGACAATGTTTTTTCCAATACAAGTGATAGAAATCAATGAGTTTTCATTAGAATTAACTAAAATGTTCCTGATTTTCCGTTTATATTACCGATGGAAGATGTACACGTAAAACCGCTCTAATCCGGCTGAAACGTCGATATATGCAATAAAAACAGAACTTCTCCCCTTTTCAATATCTTACTCTGTATTTTAACGAGAAACAAATAGTTGATTGAAAATGAAGTATTTAAGGTTAATTTCTAATCAATTATGTGTCTGCATCATTTTTATCGTATATTTAATGAATTAATACCAATAAACTGAAAATTCACAAAAACGTGGAAAAACGGCAAAATATTGCCTAATTCGATGATATTTTGTTTAAATCACATAGAGGAAAAGTGGATGATAAACGACAAAATATTGCTAAATTCGATGATTTTTAGTACGAAACAAAATGCAAGAAAACTTGCTTTAACGCAATATTTTGTGAAATTCTAAAATTTGAAGGCCAAATCACATATCGTGATACTGCATAAAATAGTATCGAAGTATTGGTAAAAATGAACATATTTACGTAATATCAAACTACATGAAAAACGTGAAAAAAATCACTATTATAGCAAATTTGAGGATTTTAACTACGAATCATAAAGCGAGGTTTCGTATTGTTTAGATCCTAGAAAAGACATGACAATGTTGTTTCCAATACAAATGATAAAAATCAATGTGTTTCATTAGAATTAACTAAAATGTTCCTGATGTTCCGTTTATATTACCGATGGAAGATGTACACGTAAAACCGCTCTAATCCGGCTGAAACGTCGATATATGCAATAAAAACAGAACTTCTCCCCTTTTCAACATCTTACTCTGTATTTTAACGAGAAACAAATAGTTGATTGAAAATTAAATATTTAAGTTAATTTCTAATCAGTTATGTGTTTGTATCATTTTTATCGTATATAATGAATTAATACCAATAAATGAAAATTCACAAAAACGTGGAAAAACGGCAAAATATTGCCTAATTCGATGATATTTTGTTTAAATCACAAAAGGAAAAGGGGATGATAAACGTCAAAATATTGCTAAATTCGATGATTTTTAGTACAAAACAAAATGCAAGAAACTTGCTTAAAAATGCAAAGTTTGCGAAATTCTGAAATATGACGGCCAAATCACATATCGTGAGAAAACATGAAGTAGTATCGAAATATTGGTAAAAATGAATATATTTACGAAAATCACAATACATGAAAAACGTGAAAAAAAGTCACTATTTACCATATTTGTGGATTTTAACTTCAAATCATAGAGCAAGGTTTCGTATTAAGAAGTCAAGAAAAGACATATGACAATGTTGTTTCCATACAAATGATAAAATCAATGACTTTTCATTAGAATTAACTAAAATGTTCCTGATTTTCCGTTTATATTTCCGATGGAAGATGTACACGTAAAACGCTTATCCGGCTGAAACGTCGATATATAATAAAGCAGAACTTCTCCCCTTTTCAATATCTTACTCTGTATTTTAACGAGAAACAAATAGTTGATTGAAAATGAAGTATTTAAGGTTAATTTCTAATCAGTTATGTGTTTGTATCATTTTTATCGTATATTTAATGAATTAATACCAATAAACTGAAAATTCACAAAAACGTGGAAAAACGGCAAAATATTGCCTAATTCGATATATTTTGTTTAAATCACACAAAGAAAAAGGGATGATAAACGTCAAAATATTGCTAAATTCGAAAATTTTTAGTACAAAACAAAATACAAAAAACTTGCTTAAAAATGCAAAGTTTGCGAAATTCTGAGATATGACGGCCAAATCACATATCGTGAAAAACATGAAGTAGTATCGAAATATTGGTAAAAATGAACACATTTACGTAATATCAAACTACATGAAAAACGTGAAAAAAATCACTATTATACCAAATTGAGGATTTTAACTACGAATCATAAAGCGAGGTTTCGTATTGTTTAGATCCAAGAAAAGACATATGACAATGTTGTTTCCAATACAAATGATAAAAATCAATGAGTTTTCATTAGAATTAACTAAAATGTTCCTGATGTTCCGTTTATATTACCGATGAAGATGTACACGTAAAACCGCTCTAATCCGGCTGAAACGTCGATATATGCAATAAAAACAGAACTTCTCCCCTTTTCAACATCTTACTCTGTATTTTAACGAGAAACAAATAGTTGATTGAAAATGAAGTATTTAACGTTAATTTTAGTCAGTTATGTGTTTGTATCATTTTTATCGTATATTTAATGAATTAATACCAATAAACTGAAAATTCACAAAAACGTGGAAAAACGGCAAAATATTGCCTAATTCGATGATATTTTGTTTAAATCACACAAAGGAAAAGAGGATGATAAACGTCAAAATATTGCTAAATTCGAAGATTTTTAGTACAAAACAAAATGCAAGAAACTTGCTTAAAAATGCAAAGTTTGCGAAATTCTGAGCTATTACGACCAAATCACATATCGTGAGAAAACATGAAGTAGTATCGAAATATTGGTAAAAATGAATATTTACGTAAAATCAACTACATGAAAAAGTAAAAAAGTCACTATTTACCATATTTGAGGATTTTAACTTCAAATCATAGAGCGAGGTTTCGTATTAAGAAGATCCAAGAAAAGACATATGACAATGTTTTTCCAATACAATGATAAAATCAATGAGTTTTCATTAGAATTAACTAAAATGTTCCTGATTTCCGTTTATATTACCGATGGAAGATGTACACGTAAAACCGCTCTAATCCGGCTGAAACGTCGATATATGCAATAAAAACAGAACTTCTCCCCTTTTCAATATCTTACTCTGTATTTTAACGAGAAACAAATAGTTGATTGAAAATGAAGTATTTAAGGTTAATTTCTAATCAGTTATGTGTTGTATCATTTTTATCGTATATTTAATGAATTAATACCAATAAACTGAAAATTCACAAAAACGTGGAAAAACGGCAAAATATTGCCTAATTCGATGATATTTTGTTTAAATCACATAGAGGAAAAGGGATGATAAACGTCAAAATATTGCTAAATTCGATGATTTTTAGTACGAAACAAAATGCAAGAAAACTTGCTTAACGCAAATTTTGTGAAATTCTAAATTGAGGCCAAATCACATATCGTGACTGCATAAAATAGTATCGAATATTGGTAAAAATGAACATATTTACGTAATATCAAACTACATGAAAAACGTGAAAAAATCACTATTATACCAAATTTGAGGATTTTAACTACGAATCATAAAGCGAGGTTTCGTATTGTTTAGATCCAAGAAAAGACATATGACAATGTTGTTTCCAATACAAATGATAAAAATCAATGTGTTTTCATTAGAATTAACTAAAATGTTCCTGATGTTCCGTTTATATTACCGATGGAAGATGTACACGTAAAACCGCTCTAATCCGGCTGAAACGTCGATATATGCAATAAAAACAGAACTTCTCCCCTTTTCAACATCTTACTCTGTATTTTAACGAGAAACAAATAGTTGATTGAAAATGAAGTATTTAAGGTTAATTTCTAATCAGTTATGTGTTTGTATCATTTTTATCGTATATTTAATGAATTAATACCAATAAACTGAAAATTCACAAAAACGTGGAAAAACGGCAAAATATTGCCTAATTCGATGATATTTTGTTTAAATCACACAAGGAAAAGGGGATGATAAACGTCAAAATATTGCTAAATTCGAAATTTTTAGTACAAAACAAAATGCAAAAAACTTGCTTAAAAATGCAAAGTTTGCGAAATTCTGAGATATGACGGCCAAATCACATATCGTGAAAAAACATGAAGTAGTATCGAAATATTGGTAAAAATGAACATATTTACGTAATATCAAACTACATGAAAAACGTGAAAAAATCACTATTATACCAAATTGAGGATTTTAACTACGAATCATAAAGCGAGGTTTCGTATTGTTTAGATCCAAGAAAAGACATATGACAATGTTGTTTCCAATACAAATGATAAAAATCAATGAGTTTTCATTAGAATTAACTAAAATGTTCCTGATGTTCCGTTTATATTACCGATGGAAGATGTACACGTAAAACCGCTCTAATCCGGCTGAAACGTCGATATATGCAATAAAAACAGAACTTCTCCCCTTTTCAACATCTTACTCTGTATTTTAACGAGAAACAAATAGTTGATTGAAAATGAAGTATTTAACGTTAATTTTATCAGTTATGTGTTTGTATCATTTTTATCGTATATTTAATGAATTAATACCAATAAACTGAAAATTCACAAAAACGTGGAAAAACGGCAAAATATTGCCTAATTCGATGATATTTTGTTTAAATCACACAAAGGAAAAGGGATGATAAACGTCAAAATATTGCTAAATTCGAAGATTTTTAGTACAAAACAAAATGCAAGAAACTTGCTTAAAAATGCAAAGTTTGCGAAATTCTGAGCTATTACGACCAAATCACATATCGTGAGAAAACATGAAGTAGTATCGAAATATTGGTAAAAATGAATATTTACGTAAAATCACTACATGAAAAACGTAAAAAAGTCACTATTTACCAATTTGAGGATTTTAACTCGAATCATAGAGCGAGGTTTCGTAAGAAGATCCAAGAAAAGACATATGACAATGTTTTTCCAATACAATGATAAAATCAATGAGTTTTCATTAGAATTAACTAAAATGTTCCTGATTTCCGTTTATATTACCGATGGAAGATGTACACGTAAAACCGCTCTAATCCGGCTGAAACGTCGATATATGCAATAAAAACAGAACTTCTCCCCTTTTCAACATCTTACTCTGTATTTTAACGAGAAACAAATAGTTGATTGAAAATGAAGTATTTAAGGTTAATTTCTAATCATTATGTGTTGTATCATTTTTATCGTATATAATGAATTAATACCAATAAACTGAAAATTCACAAAAACGTGGAAAAACGGCAAAATATTGCCTAATTCGATGATATTTTGTTTAAATCACATAGAGGAAAAGTGGATGATAAACGTCAAAATATTGCTAAATTCGATGATTTTTAGTACGAAACAAAATGCAAGAAAACTTGCTTAACGCAATATTTTGTGAAATTCTAAAATTGAAGGCCAAATCACATATCGTGATACTGCATAAAATAGTATCGAAGTATTGGTAAAAATGAACATATTTACGTAATATCAAACTACATGAAAAACGTGAAAAAAATCACTATTATAGCAAATTTGAGGATTTTAACTACGAATCATAAAGCGAGGTTTCGTATTGTTTAGATCCAAGAAAAGACATATGACAATGTTGTTTCCAATACAAATGATAAAAATCAATGTTTCATTAGAATTAACTAAAATGTTCCTGATGTTCCGTTTATATTACCGATGGAAGATGTACACGTAAAACCGCTCTAATCCGGCTGAAACGTCGATATATGCAATAAAAACAGAACTTCTCCCCTTTTCAACATCTTACTCTGTATTTTAACGAGAAACAAATAGTTGATTGAAAATGAAGTATTTAAGGTTAATTTCTAATCAGTTATGTGTTTGTATCATTTTTATCGTATATTAATGAATTAATACCAATAAACTGAAAATTCACAAAAACGTGGAAAAACGGCAAAATATTGCCTAATTCGATGATATTTTGTTTAAATCACACAAGGAAAAGGGGATGATAAACGTCAAAATATTGCTAAATTCGAAAATTTTTAGTACAAAACAAAATGCAAAAAACTTGCTTAAAAATGCAAAGTTTGCGAAATTCTGAGATATGACGGCCAAATCACATATCGTGAAAAACATGAAGTAGTATCGAAATATTGGTAAAAATGAACATATTTACGTAATATCAAACTACATGAAAAACGTGAAAAAAATCACTATTATACCAAATTTGAGGATTTTAACTACGAATCATAAAGCGAGGTTTCGTATTGTTTAGATCCAAGAAAAGACATATGACAATGTTGTTTCCAATACAAATGATAAAAATCAATGAGTTTTCATTAGAATTAACTAAAATGTTCCTGATGTTCCGTTTATATTACCGATGGAAGATGTACACGTAAAACCGCTCTAATCCGGCTGAAACGTCGATATATGCAATAAAAACAGAACTTCTCCCCTTTTCAACATCTTACTCTGTATTTTAACGAGAAACAAATAGTTGATTGAAAATGAAGTATTTAACGTTAATTTTATCAGTTATGTGTTTGTATCATTTTTATCGTATATTTAATGAATTAATACCAATAAACTGAAAATTCACAAAAACGTGGAAAAACGGCAAAATATTGCCTAATTCGATGATATTTTGTTTAAATCACACAAAGGAAAAGGGATGATAAACGTCAAAATATTGCTAAATTCGAAGATTTTTAGTACAAAACAAAATGCAAGAAACTTGCTTAAAAATGCAAAGTTTGCGAAATTCTGAGATTGACGCCAAATCACATATCGTGAGAAAACATGAAGTAGTATCGAAATATTGGTAAAAATGAATATTTACGTAAATCACACTACATGAAAAACGTAAAAAAGTCACTATTTACCATATTGAGGATTTTAACTTCAAATCAAGAGCGAGGTTTCGTATTAAGAAGATCCAAGAAAAGACATATGACAATGTTTTTCCAATACAAATGATAAAAATCAATGAGTTTTCATTAGAATTAACTAAAATGTTCCTGATTTTCCGTTTATATTACCGATGGAAGATGTACACGTAAAACCGCTCTAATCCGGCTGAAACGTCGATATATGCAATAAAAACAGAACTTCTCCCCTTTTCAATATCTTACTCTGTATTTTAACGAGAAACAAATAGTTGATTGAAAATGAAGTATTTAAGGTTAATTTCTAATCATTATGTGTTGTATCATTTTTATCGTATATTTAATGAATTAATACCAATAAACTGAAAATTCACAAAAACGTGGAAAAACGGCAAAATATTGCCTAATTCGATGATATTTTGTTTAAATCACATAGAGGAAAAGGGATGATAAACGTCAAAATATTGCTAAATTCGATGATTTTTAGTACAAAACAAAATGCAAGAAACTTGCTTAACGCAATATTTTGTGAAATTCTAAAATTGAAGGCCAAATCACATATCGTGATACTGCATAAAATAGTATCGAAGTATTGGTAAAAATGAACATATTTACGTAATATCAAACTACATGAAAAACGTGAAAAAAATCACTATTATAGCAAATTTGAGGATTTTAACTACGAATCATAAAGCGAGGTTTCGTATTGTTTAGATCCAAGAAAAGACATGACAATGTTGTTTCCAATACAAATGATAAAAATCAATGTTTTCATTAGAATTAACTAAAATGTTCCTGATGTTCCGTTTATATTACCGATGGAAGATGTACACGTAAAACCGCTCTAATCCGGCTGAAACGTCGATATATGCAATAAAAACAGAACTTCTCCCCTTTTCAACATCTTACTCTGTATTTTAACGAGAAACAAATAGTTGATTGAAAATGAAGTATTTAAGGTTAATTTCTAATCAGTTATGTGTTTGTATCATTTTTATCGTATATTAATGAATTAATACCAATAAACTGAAAATTCACAAAAACGTGGAAAAACGGCAAAATATTGCCTAATTCGATGATATTTTGTTTAAATCACAAAGGAAAAGGGATGATAAACGTCAAAATATTGCTAAATTCGATTTTTAGTACAAAACAAAATGCAAGAAACTTGCTTAAAAATGCAAAGTTTGCGAAATTCTGAAATATGACGGCCAAATCACATATCGTGAGAAAACATGAAGTAGTATCGAAATATTGGTAAAAATGAATATATTTACGAAAATCAAATACATGAAAAACGTGAAAAAAGTCACTATTTACCAATTTGAGGATTTTAACTTCAAATCATAGAGCGAGGTTTCGTATTAAGAAGATCCAAGAAAAGACATATGACAATGTTGTTTCCAATACAAATGATAAAATCAATGATTTTCATTAGAATTAACTAAAATGTTCCTGATTTCCGTTTATATTACCGATGGAAGATGTACACGTAAAACCGCTCTAATCCGGCTGAAACGTCGATATATGCAATAAACAGAACTTCTCCCCTTTTCAATATCTTACTCTGTATTTTAACGAGAAACAAATAGTTGATTGAAAATGAAGTATTTAAGGTTAATTTCTAATCAGTTATGTGTTTGTATCATTTTTATCGTATATTTAATGAATTAATACCAATAAACTGAAAATTCACAAAAACGTGGAAAAACGGCAAAATATTGCCTAATTCGATGATATTTTGTTTAAATCACACAAAGAAAAAGGGGATGATAAACGTCAAAATATTGCTAAATTCGAAAATTTTTAGTACAAAACAAAATGCAAAAAACTTGCTTAAAAATGCAAAGTTTGCGAAATTCTGAGATATGACGGCCAAATCACATATCGTGAAAAAACATGAAGTAGTATCGAAATATTGGTAAAAATGAACATATTTACGTAATATCAAACTACATGAAAAACGTGAAAAAATCACTATTATACCAAATTGAGGATTTTAACTACGAATCATAAAGCGAGGTTTCGTATTGTTTAGATCCAAGAAAAGACATATGACAATGTTGTTTCCAATACAAATGATAAAAATCAATGAGTTTTCATTAGAATTAACTAAAATGTTCCTGATGTTCCGTTTATATTACCGATGAAGATGTACACGTAAAACCGCTCTAATCCGGCTGAAACGTCGATATATGCAATAAAAACAGAACTTCTCCCCTTTTCAACATCTTACTCTGTATTTTAACGAGAAACAAATAGTTGATTGAAAATGAAGTATTTAACGTTAATTTTAGTCAGTTATGTGTTTGTATCATTTTTATCGTATATTTAATGAATTAATACCAATAAACTGAAAATTCACAAAAACGTGGAAAAACGGCAAAATATTGCCTAATTCGATGATATTTTGTTTAAATCACACAAAGGAAAAGGGATGATAAACGTCAAAATATTGCTAAATTCGAAGATTTTTAGTACAAAACAAAATGCAAGAAACTTGCTTAAAAATGCAAAGTTTGCGAAATTCTGAGCTATTACGACCAAATCACATATCGTGAAAACATGAAGTAGTATCGAAATATTGGTAAAAATGAATATATTTACGTAAAATCACACTACATGAAAAACGTAAAAAAGTCACTATTTTACCATATTTGAGGATTTTAACTTCAAATCATAGAGCGAGGTTTCGTATTAAGAAGATCCAAGAAAAGACATATGACAATGTTTTTCCAATAAAGTGATAGAAATCAATGAGTTTTCATTAGAATTAACTAAAATGTTCCTGATTTTCCGTTTATATTACCGATGGAAGATGTACACGTAAAACCGCTCTAATCCGGCTGAAACGTCGATATATGCAATAAAAACAGAACTTCTCCCCTTTTCAATATCTTACTCTGTATTTTAACGAGAAACAAATAGTTGATTGAAAATGAAGTATTTAAGGTTAATTTCTAATCATTATGTGTCTGCATCATTTTTATCGTATATTTAATGAATTAATACCAATAAACTGAAAATTCACAAAAACGTGGAAAAACGGCAAAATATTGCCTAATTCGATGATATTTTGTTTAAATCACATAGAGGAAAAGTGGATGATAAACGAAAATATTGCTAAATTCGATGATTTTTAGTACGAAACAAAATGCAAGAAAACTTGCTTTAACGCAATATTTTGTGAAATTCTAAAATTTGAAGGCCAAATCACATATCGTGATACTGCATAAAATAGTATCGAAGTATTGGTAAAAATGAACATATTTACGTAATATCAAACTACATGAAAAACGTGAAAAAAATCACTATTATAGCAAATTTGAGGATTTTAACTACGAATCATAAAGCGAGGTTTCGTATTGTTTAGATCCAAGAAAAGACATGACAATGTTGTTTCCAATACAAATGATAAAAATCAATGTGTTTTCATTAGAATTAACTAAAATGTTCCTGATGTTCCGTTTATATTACCGATGGAAGATGTACACGTAAAACCGCTCTAATCCGGCTGAAACGTCGATATATGCAATAAAAACAGAACTTCTCCCCTTTTCAACATCTTACTCTGTATTTTAACGAGAAACAAATAGTTGATTGAAAATGAAGTATTTAAGGTTAATTTCTAATCAGTTATGTGTTTGTATCATTTTTATCGTATATAATGAATTAATACCAATAAAATGAAAATTCACAAAAACGTGGAAAAACGGCAAAATATTGCCTAATTCGATGATATTTTGTTTAAATCACAAAGGAAAAGGGGATGATAAACGTCAAAATATTGCTAAATTCGATGATTTTTAGTACAAAACAAAATGCAAGAAACTTGCTTAAAAATGCAAAGTTTGCGAAATTCTGAATATGACGGCCAAATCACATATCGTGAGAAAACATGAAGTAGTATCGAAATATTGGTAAAAATGAATATATTTACGAAAATCACAATACATGAAAAACGTGAAAAAAGTCACTATTTACCATATTTGAGGATTTTAACTTCAAATCATAGAGCGAGGTTTCGTATTAAGAAGATCCAAGAAAAGACATATGACAATGTTGTTTCCAATACAAATGATAAAATCAATGACTTTTCATTAGAATTAACTAAAATGTTCCTGATTTCCGTTTATATTACCGATGGAAGATGTACACGTAAAACCGCTCTAATCCGGCTGAAACGTCGATATATGCAATAAACAGAACTTCTCCCCTTTTCAATATCTTACTCTGTATTTTAACGAGAAACAAATAGTTGATTGAAAATGAAGTATTTAAGGTTAATTTCTAATCAGTTATGTGTTTGTATCATTTTTATCGTATATTTAATGAATTAATACCAATAAACTGAAAATTCACAAAAACGTGGAAAAACGGCAAAATATTGCCTAATTCGATGATATTTTGTTTAAATCACACAAAGAAAAAGGGATGATAAACGTCAAAATATTGCTAAATTCGAAAATTTTTAGTACAAAACAAAATGCAAAAAACTTGCTTAAAAATGCAAAGTTTGCGAAATTCTGAGATATGACGGCCAAATCACATATCGTGAAAAACATAAAGTAGTATCGAAATATTGGTAAAAATGAACATATTTACGTAATATCAAACTACATGAAAAACGTGAAAAAAATCACTATTATACCAAAATTGAGGATTTTAACTACGAATCATAAAGCGAGGTTTCGTATTGTTTAGATCCAAGAAAAGACATATGACAATGTTGTTTCCAATACAAATGATAAAAATCAATGAGTTTTCATTAGAATTAACTAAAATGTTCCTGATGTTCCGTTTATATTACCGATGGAAGATGTACACGTAAAACCGCTCTAATCCGGCTGAAACGTCGATATATGCAATAAAAACAGAACTTCTCCCCTTTTCAACATCTTACTCTGTATTTTAACGAGAAACAAATAGTTGATTGAAAATGAAGTATTTAACGTTAATTTTAGTCAGTTATGTGTTTGTATCATTTTTATCGTATATTTAATGAATTAATACCAATAAACTGAAAATTCACAAAAACGTGGAAAAACGGCAAAATATTGCCTAATTCGATGATATTTTGTTTAAATCACACAAAGGAAAAAGGATGATAAACGTCAAAATATTGCTAAATTCGAAGATTTTTAGTACAAAACAAAATGCAAGAAACTTGCTTAAAAATGCAAAGTTTGCGAAATTCTGAGCTATTACGACCAAATCACATATCGTGAGAAAACATGAAGTAGTATCGAAATATTGGTAAAAATGAATATATTTACGTAAATCAACTACATGAAAAACGTAAAAAAGTCACTATTTACCATATTTGAGGATTTTAACTTCAAATCATAGAGCGAGGTTTCGTATTAAGAAGATCCAAGAAAAGACATATGACAATTTTTTCCAATACAATGATAAAATCAATGAGTTTTCATTAGAATTAACTAAAATGTTCCTGATTTCCGTTTATATTACCGATGGAAGATGTACACGTAAAACCGCTCTAATCCGGCTGAAACGTCGATATATGCAATAAAAACAGAACTTCTCCCCTTTTCAATATCTTACTCTGTATTTTAACGAGAAACAAATAGTTGATTGAAAATGAAGTATTTAAGGTTAATTTCTAATCATTATGTGTTGTATCATTTTTATCGTATATTTAATGAATTAATACCAATAAACTGAAAATTCACAAAAACGTGGAAAAACGGCAAAATATTGCCTAATTCGATGATATTTTGTTTAAATCACATAGAGGAAAAGTGGATGATAAACGTCAAAATATTGCTAAATTCGATGATTTTTAGTACGAAACAAAATGCAAGAAAACTTGCTTAACGCAATATTTTGTGAAATTCTAAAATTGAAGGCCAAATCACATATCGTGATACTGCATAAAATAGTATCGAAGTATTGGTAAAAATGAACATATTTACGTAATATCAAACTACATGAAAAACGTGAAAAAAATCACTATTATAGCAAATTTGAGGATTTTAACTACGAATCATAAAGCGAGGTTTCGTATTGTTTAGATCCAAGAAAAGACATATGACAATGTTGTTTCCAATACAAATGATAAAAATCAATGTGTTTTCATTAGAATTAACTAAAATGTTCCTGATGTTCCGTTTATATTACCGATGGAAGATGTACACGTAAAACCGCTCTAATCCGGCTGAAACGTCGATATATGCAATAAAAACAGAACTTCTCCCCTTTTCAACATCTTACTCTGTATTTTAACGAGAAACAAATAGTTGATTGAAAATGAAGTATTTAAGGTTAATTTCTAATCAGTTATGTGTTTGTATCATTTTTATCGTATATTAATGAATTAATACCAATAAAATGAAAATTCACAAAAACGTGGAAAAACGGCAAAATATTGCCTAATTCGATGATATTTTGTTTAAATCACAAAAGGAAAAGGGGATGATAAACGTCAAAATATTGCTAAATTCGATGATTTTTAGTACAAAACAAAATGCAAGAAACTTGCTTAAAAATGCAAAGTTTGCGAAATTCTGAATATGACGGCCAAATCACATATCGTGAGAAAACATGAAGTAGTATCGAAATATTGGTAAAAATGAATATATTTACGAAAATCACAACTACATGAAAAACGTGAAAAAAGTCACTATTTACCATATTTGAGGATTTTAACTTCAAATCATAGAGCGAGGTTTCGTATTAAGAAGATCCAAGAAAAGACATATGACAATGTTGTTTCCAATACAAATGAAAAATCAATGATTTTCATTAGAATTAACTAAAATGTTCCTGATTTCCGTTTATATTACCGATGGAAGATGTACACGTAAAACCGCTCTAATCCGGCTGAAACGTCGATATATGCAATAAAAACAGAACTTCTCCCCTTTTCAATATCTTACTCTGTATTTTAACGAGAAACAAATAGTTGATTGAAAATGAAGTATTTAAGGTTAATTTCTAATCAGTTATGTGTTTGTATCATTTTTATCGTATATTTAATGAATTAATACCAATAAACTGAAAATTCACAAAAACGTGGAAAAACGGCAAAATATTGCCTAATTCGATGATATTTTGTTTAAATCACACAAAGAAAAGGGGATGATAAACGTCAAAATATTGCTAAATTCGAAATTTTTAGTACAAAACAAAATGCAAAAAACTTGCTTAAAAATGCAAAGTTTGCGAAATTCTGAGATATGACGGCCAAATCACATATCGTGAAAAAACATGAAGTAGTATCGAAATATTGGTAAAAATGAACATATTTACGTAATATCAAACTACATGAAAAACGTGAAAAAAATCACTATTATACCAAATTGAGGATTTTAACTACGAATCATAAAGCGAGGTTTCGTATTGTTTAGATCCAAGAAAAGACATATGACAATGTTGTTTCCAATACAAATGATAAAAATCAATGAGTTTTCATTAGAATTAACTAAAATGTTCCTGATGTTCCGTTTATATTACCGATGAAGATGTACACGTAAAACCGCTCTAATCCGGCTGAAACGTCGATATATGCAATAAAAACAGAACTTCTCCCCTTTTCAACATCTTACTCTGTATTTTAACGAGAAACAAATAGTTGATTGAAAATGAAGTATTTAACGTTAATTTTATCAGTTATGTGTTTGTATCATTTTTATCGTATATTTAATGAATTAATACCAATAAACTGAAAATTCACAAAAACGTGGAAAAACGGCAAAATATTGCCTAATTCGATGATATTTTGTTTAAATCACACAAAGGAAAAGGATGATAAACGTCAAAATATTGCTAAATTCGAAGATTTTTAGTACAAAACAAAATGCAAGAAACTTGCTTAAAAATGCAAAGTTTGCGAAATTCTGAGCTATTACGACCAAATCACATATCGTGAGAAAACATGAAGTAGTATCGAAATATTGGTAAAAATGAATATATTTACGTAAATCACACTACATGAAAAACGTAAAAAAGTCACTATTTACCATATTTGAGGATTTTAACTTCAAATCATAGAGCGAGGTTTCGTATTAAGAAGATCCAAGAAAAGACATATGACAATTTGTTTCCAATACAAATGATAAAATCAATGAGTTTTCATTAGAATTAACTAAAATGTTCCTGATTTTCCGTTTATATTACCGATGGAAGATGTACACGTAAAACCGCTCTAATCCGGCTGAAACGTCGATATATGCAATAAAAACAGAACTTCTCCCCTTTTCAATATCTTACTCTGTATTTTAACGAGAAACAAATAGTTGATTGAAAATGAAGTATTTAAGGTTAATTTCTAATCATTATGTGTTGTATCATTTTTATCGTATATTTAATGAATTAATACCAATAAACTGAAAATTCACAAAAACGTGGAAAAACGGCAAAATATTGCCTAATTCGATGATATTTTGTTTAAATCACATAGAGGAAAAGGGATGATAAACGAAAATATTGCTAAATTCGATGATTTTTAGTACAAAACAAAATGCAAGAAAACTTGCTTAACGCAATATTTGTGAAATTCTAAATATGAGGCCAAATCACATATCGTGATACTGCATAAAATAGTATCGAATATTGGTAAAAATGAACATATTTACGTAATATCAAACTACATGAAAAACGTGAAAAAAATCACTATTATAGCAAATTTGAGGATTTTAACTACGAATCATAAAGCGAGGTTTCGTATTGTTTAGATCCAAGAAAAGACATGACAATGTTGTTTCCAATACAAATGATAAAAATCAATGTGTTTTCATTAGAATTAACTAAAATGTTCCTGATGTTCCGTTTATATTACCGATGGAAGATGTACACGTAAAACCGCTCTAATCCGGCTGAAACGTCGATATATGCAATAAAAACAGAACTTCTCCCCTTTTCAACATCTTACTCTGTATTTTAACGAGAAACAAATAGTTGATTGAAAATGAAGTATTTAAGGTTAATTTCTAATCAGTTATGTGTTTGTATCATTTTTATCGTATATAATGAATTAATACCAATAAACTGAAAATTCACAAAAACGTGGAAAAACGGCAAAATATTGCCTAATTCGATGATATTTTGTTTAAATCACAAAGGAAAAGGGGATGATAAACGTCAAAATATTGCTAAATTCGATGATTTTTAGTAAAACAAAATGCAAGAAACTTGCTTAAAATGCAAAGTTTGCGAAATTCTGAATATGACGGCCAAATCACATATCGTGAGAAAACATGAAGTAGTATCGAAATATTGGTAAAAATGAATATATTTACGAAATCACAACTACATGAAAAACGTGAAAAAAGTCACTATTTACCATATTTGAGGATTTTAACTTCAAATCATAGAGCGAGGTTTCGTATTAAGAAGATCCAAGAAAAGACATATGACAATGTTGTTTCCAATACAAATGAAAAATCAATGATTTTCATTAGAATTAACTAAAATGTTCCTGATTTTCCGTTTATATTACCGATGGAAGATGTACACGTAAAACCGCTCTAATCCGGCTGAAACGTCGATATATGCAATAAAAACAGAACTTCTCCCCTTTTCAACATCTTACTCTGTATTTTAACGAGAAACAAATAGTTGATTGAAAATGAAGTATTTAAGGTTAATTTCTAATCAGTTATGTGTTTGTATCATTTTTATCGTATATTTAATGAATTAATACCAATAAACTGAAAATTCACAAAAACGTGGAAAAACGGCAAAATATTGCCTAATTCGATGATATTTTGTTTAAATCACACAAGAAAAGGGATGATAAACGTCAAAATATTGCTAAATTCGAAATTTTTAGTACAAAACAAAATGCAAAAAACTTGCTTAAAAATGCAAAGTTTGCGAAATTCTGAGATATGACGGCCAAATCACATATCGTGAAAAACATGAAGTAGTATCGAAATATTGGTAAAAATGAACATATTTACGTAATATCAAACTACATGAAAAACGTGAAAAAAATCACTATTATACCAAATTTGAGGATTTTAACTACGAATCATAAAGCGAGGTTTCGTATTGTTTAGATCCAAGAAAAGACATATGACAATGTTGTTTCCAATACAAATGATAAAAATCAATGAGTTTTCATTAGAATTAACTAAAATGTTCCTGATGTTCCGTTTATATTACCGATGGAAGATGTACACGTAAAACCGCTCTAATCCGGCTGAAACGTCGATATATGCAATAAAAACAGAACTTCTCCCCTTTTCAACATCTTACTCTGTATTTTAACGAGAAACAAATAGTTGATTGAAAATGAAGTATTTAACGTTAATTTTAGTCAGTTATGTGTTTGTATCATTTTTATCGTATATTTAATGAATTAATACCAATAAACTGAAAATTCACAAAAACGTGGAAAAACGGCAAAATATTGCCTAATTCGATGATATTTTGTTTAAATCACACAAAGGAAAAGGGATGATAAACGTCAAAATATTGCTAAATTCGAAGATTTTTAGTACAAAACAAAATGCAAGAAAACTTGCTTAAAAATGCAAAGTTTGCGAAATTCTGAGCTATACGCCAAATCACATATCGTGAGAAAACATGAAGTAGTATCGAAATATTGGTAAAAATGAACATATTTACGTAAATCACACTACATGAAAAACGTAAAAAAGTCACTATTTACCATATTGAGGATTTTAACTTCAAATCATAGAGCGAGGTTTCGTATTAAGAAGATCCAAGAAAAGACATATGACAATGTTGTTTCCAATACAAATGATAAAATCAATGAGTTTTCATTAGAATTAACTAAAATGTTCCTGATTTTCCGTTTATATTACCGATGGAAGATGTACACGTAAAACCGCTCTAATCCGGCTGAAACGTCGATATATGCAATAAAAACAGAACTTCTCCCCTTTTCAATATCTTACTCTGTATTTTAACGAGAAACAAATAGTTGATTGAAAATGAAGTATTTAAGGTTAATTTCTAATCATTATGTGTTGTATCATTTTTATCGTATATTTAATGAATTAATACCAATAAACTGAAAATTCACAAAAACGTGGAAAAACGGCAAAATATTGCCTAATTCGATGATATTTTGTTTAAATCACAAGAGAAAAGGGATGATAAACGTCAAAATATTGCTAAATTCGATGATTTTTAGTAAAACAAAATGCAAGAAAACTTGCTTAACGCAAAATTTTGTGAAATTCTAAAATTTGAGGCCAAATCACATATCGTGAACATAAAATAGTATCGAATATTGGTAAAAATGAACATATTTACGTAATATCAAACTACATGAAAAACGTGAAAAAAATCACTATTATACCAAATTTGAGGATTTTAACTACGAATCATAAAGCGAGGTTTCGTATTGTTTAGATCCAAGAAAAGACATATGACAATGTTGTTTCCAATACAAATGATAAAAATCAATGTGTTTTCATTAGAATTAACTAAAATGTTCCTGATGTTCCGTTTATATTACCGATGGAAGATGTACACGTAAAACCGCTCTAATCCGGCTGAAACGTCGATATATGCAATAAAAACAGAACTTCTCCCCTTTTCAACATCTTACTCTGTATTTTAACGAGAAACAAATAGTTGATTGAAAATGAAGTATTTAAGGTTAATTTCTAATCAGTTATGTGTTTGTATTTTTTATCGTATATAATGAATTAATACCAATAAACTGAAAATTCACAAAAACGTGGAAAAACGGCAAAATATTGCCTAATTCGATGATATTTTGTTTAAATCACAATAGGAAAAGGGATGATAAACGTCAAAATATTGCTAAATTCGAAGATTTTTAGTACAAAACAAAATGCAAGAAACTTGCTTAAAAATGCAAAGTTTGCGAAATTCTGAGCTATGACGCCAAATCACATATCGTGAGAAAACATGAAGTAGTATCGAAATATTGGTAAAAATGAATATATTACGTAAATCAACTACATGAAAAACGTGAAAAAAATCACTATTTACCAATTTGAGGATTTTAACTAAATCATAAGCGAGGTTTCGTATTGAAGATCCAAGAAAAGACATATGACAATGTTGTTTCCAATACAAATGATAAAAATCAATGTTTTCATTAGAATTAACTAAAATGTTCCTGATGTTCCGTTTATATTACCGATGGAAGATGTACACGTAAAACCGCTCTAATCCGGCTGAAACGTCGATATATGCAATAAAAACAGAACTTCTCCCCTTTTCAACATCTTACTCTGTATTTTAACGAGAAACAAATAGTTGATTGAAAATGAAGTATTTAAGTTAATTTCTAATCAGTTATGTGTTTGTATCATTTTTATCGTATATTAATGAATTAATACCAATAAACTGAAAATTCACAAAAACGTGGAAAAACGGCAAAATATTGCCTAATTCGATGATATTTTGTTTAAATCACAAAGGAAAAGGGGATGATAAACGTCAAAATATTGCTAAATTCGATGATTTTTAGTACAAAACAAAATGCAAGAAACTTGCTTAAAAATGCAAAGTTTGCGAAATTCTGAAATATGACGGCCAAATCACATATCGTGAGAAAACATGAAGTAGTATCGAAATATTGGTAAAAATGAATATATTTACGAAAATCACAACTACATGAAAAACGTGAAAAAAGTCACTATTATACCATATTTGAGGATTTTAATTCAAATATAGAGCGAGGTTTCGTATTAAGAAGATCCAAGAAAAGACATATGACAATGTTGTTTCCATACAAATGATAAAATCAATGATTTTCATTAGAATTAACTAAAATGTTCCTGATTTCCGTTTATATTACCGATGGAAGATGTACACGTAAAACCGCTCTAATCCGGCTGAAACGTCGATATATGCAATAAAAACAGAACTTCTCCCCTTTTCAATATCTTACTCTGTATTTTAACGAGAAACAAATAGTTGATTGAAAATGAAGTATTTAAGGTTAATTTCTAATCAGTTATGTGTTTGTATCATTTTTATCGTATATTAATGAATTAATACCAATAAATGAAAATTCACAAAAACGTGGAAAAACGGCAAAATATTGCCTAATTCGATGATATTTTGTTTAAATCACAAAGGAAAAGGGGATGATAAACGTCAAAATATTGCTAAATTCGAAGATTTTTAGTACAAAACAAAATGCAAGAAACTTGCTTAAAAATGCAAAGTTTGCGAAATTCTGAGATATGACGGCCAAATCACATATCGTGAAAAACATGAAGTAGTATCGAAATATTGGTAAAAATGAACATATTTACGTAATATCAACTACATGAAAAACGTGAAAAAAATCACTATTATACCAAATTGAGGATTTTAACTACGAAATAAAGCGAGGTTTCGTATTGTTTAGATCCAAGAAAAGACATATGACAATGTTGTTTCCAATACAAATGATAAAAATCAATGAGTTTTCATTAGAATTAACTAAAATGTTCCTGATGTTCCGTTTATATTACCGATGGAAGATGTACACGTAAAACCGCTCTAATCCGGCTGAAACGTCGATATATGCAATAAAAACAGAACTTCTCCCCTTTTCAACATCTTACTCTGTATTTTAACGAGAAACAAATAGTTGATTGAAAATGAAGTATTTAATTAATTTTAATCAGTTATGTGTTTGTATCATTTTTATCGTATATTTAATGAATTAATACCAATAAACTGAAAATTCACAAAAACGTGGAAAAACGGCAAAATATTGCCTAATTCGATGATATTTTGTTTAAATCACACAAAGGAAAAGGGGATGATAAACGTCAAAATATTGCTAAATTCGAAGATTTTTAGTACAAAACAAAATGCAAGAAACTTGCTTAAAAATGCAAAGTTTGCGAAATTCTGAGCTATGACGCCAAATCACATATCGTGAGAAAACATGAAGTAGTATCGAAATATTGGTAAAAATGAATATATTTACGTAAATCACTACATGAAAAACGTGAAAAAAGTCACTTTTACCATATTTGAGGATTTTAACTTCAAATCATAAGCGAGGTTTCGTATTAAGAAGATCCAAGAAAAGACATATGACAATGTTTTTCCAATACAAATGATAAAATCAATGAGTTTTCATTAGAATTAACTAAAATGTTCCTGATTTCCGTTTATATTACCGATGGAAGATGTACACGTAAAACCGCTCTAATCCGGCTGAAACGTCGATATATGCAATAAAAACAGAACTTCTCCCCTTTTCAATATCTTACTCTGTATTTTAACGAGAAACAAATAGTTGATTGAAAATGAAGTATTTAAGGTTAATTTCTAATCAGTTATGTGTTGTATCATTTTTATCGTATATTTAATGAATTAATACCAATAAACTGAAAATTCACAAAAACGTGGAAAAACGGCAAAATATTGCCTAATTCGATGATATTTTGTTTAAACACAAGAGGAAAAGGGATGATAAACGTCAAAATATTGCTAAATTCGATGATTTTTAGTACAAAACAAAATGCAAGAAAACTTGCTTAATGCAAATTTTGCGAAATTCTAAATTGAAGGCCAAATCACATATCGTGATAGCAAAAAATAGTATCGAATATTGGTAAAAATGAACATATTTACGTAATATCAAACTACATGAAAAACGTGAAAAAAATCACTATTATACCAAATTTGAGGATTTTAACTACGAATCATAAAGCGAGGTTTCGTATTGTTTAGATCCAAGAAAAGACATATGACAATGTTGTTTCCAATACAAATGATAAAATCAATGTTTTCATTAGAATTAACTAAAATGTTCCTGATGTTCCGTTTATATTACCGATGGAAGATGTACACGTAAAACCGCTCTAATCCGGCTGAAACGTCGATATATGCAATAAAAACAGAACTTCTCCCCTTTTCAACATCTTACTCTGTATTTTAACGAGAAACAAATAGTTGATTGAAAATGAAGTATTTAAGGTTAATTTCTAATCAGTTATGTGTTTGTATCATTTTTATCGTATATAATGAATTAATACCAATAAACTGAAAATTCACAAAAACGTGGAAAAACGGCAAAATATTGCCTAATTCGATGATATTTTGTTTAAATCACAAAGGAAAAGGGATGATAAACGTCAAAATATTGCTAAATTCGAAGATTTTTAGTACAAAACAAAATGCAAGAAACTTGCTTAAAAATGCAAAGTTTGCGAAATTCTGCTATGACGCCAAATCACATATCGTGAGAAAACATGAAGTAGTATCGAAATATTGGTAAAAATGAATATATTTACGTAAATCACACTACATGAAAAACGTGAAAAAAGTCACTATTTACCATATTTGAGGATTTTAACTTCAAATCATAGAGCGAGGTTTCGTATTAAGAAGATCCAAGAAAAGACATATGACAATGTTGTTTCCAATACAAATGATAAAAATCAATGTTTTCATTAGAATTAACTAAAATGTTCCTGATGTTCCGTTTATATTACCGATGGAAGATGTACACGTAAAACCGCTCTAATCCGGCTGAAACGTCGATATATGCAATAAAAACAGAACTTCTCCCCTTTTCAACATCTTACTCTGTATTTTAACGAGAAACAAATAGTTGATTGAAAATGAAGTATTTAAGTTAATTTCTAATCAGTTATGTGTTTGTATCATTTTTATCGTATATATAATGAATTAATACCAATAAATGAAAATTCACAAAAACGTGGAAAAACGGCAAAATATTGCCTAATTCGATGATATTTTGTTTAAATCACATAGAGGAAAAGGATGATAAACGTCAAAATATTGCTAAATTCGATGATTTTAGTACAAAACAAAATGCAAGAAAACTTGCTTAAAAATGCAAAGTTTGTGAAATTCTAAAATTGAAGGCCAAATCACATATCGTGAACTGCATAAAATAGTATCGAAATATTGGTAAAAATGAACATATTTACGTAATATCAAACTACATGAAAAACGTGAAAAAAATCACTATTATAGCAAATTTGAGGATTTTAACTACGAATCATAAAGCGAGGTTTCGTATTGTTTAGATCCAAGAAAAGACATGACAATGTTGTTTCCAATACAAATGATAAAAATCAATGTGTTTTCATTAGAATTAACTAAAATGTTCCTGATGTTCCGTTTATATTACCGATGGAAGATGTACACGTAAAACCGCTCTAATCCGGCTGAAACGTCGATATATGCAATAAAAACAGAACTTCTCCCCTTTTCAACATCTTACTCTGTATTTTAACGAGAAACAAATAGTTGATTGAAAATGAAGTATTTAAGTTAATTTCTAATCAGTTATGTGTTTGTATCATTTTTATCGTATATAATGAATTAATACCAATAAACTGAAAATTCACAAAAACGTGGAAAAACGGCAAAATATTGCCTAATTCGATGATATTTTGTTTAAATCACAAAAGGAAAAGGGGATGATAAACGTCAAAATATTGCTAAATTCGATGATTTTTAGTACAAAACAAAATGCAAGAAACTTGCTTAAAAATGCAAAGTTTGCGAAATTCTGAATATGACGGCCAAATCACATATCGTGAGAAAACATGAAGTAGTATCGAAATATTGGTAAAAATGAATATATTTACGTAAATCACAATACATGAAAAACGTGAAAAAAGTCACTATTTACCATATTGAGGATTTTAACTTCAAATCATAGAGCGAGGTTTCGTATTAAGAAGATCAAGAAAAGACATATGACAATGTTGTTTCCAATACAAATGATAAAATCAATGATTTTCATTAGAATTAACTAAAATGTTCCTGATTTTCCGTTTATATTACCGATGGAAGATGTACACGTAAAACCGCTCTAATCCGGCTGAAACGTCGATATATGCAATAAAAACAGAACTTCTCCCCTTTTCAATATCTTACTCTGTATTTTAACGAGAAACAAATAGTTGATTGAAAATGAAGTATTTAAGGTTAATTTCTAATCAGTTATGTGTTTGTATCATTTTTATCGTATATTTAATGAATTAATACCAATAAACTGAAAATTCACAAAAACGTGGAAAAACGGCAAAATATTGCCTAATTCGATGATATTTTGTTTAAATCACACAAGAAAAAGGGGATGATAAACGTCAAAATATTGCTAAATTCGAAATTTTTAGTACAAAACAAAATGCAAAAACTTGCTTAAAAATGCAAAGTTTGCGAAATTCTGAGATATGACGGCCAAATCACATATCGTGAAAAACATGAAGTAGTATCGAAATATTGGTAAAAATGAACATATTTACGTAATATCAAACTACATGAAAAACGTGAAAAAAATCACTATTATACCAAATTGAGGATTTTAACTACGAATCATAAAGCGAGGTTTCGTATTGTTTAGATCCAAGAAAAGACATATGACAATGTTGTTTCCAATACAAATGATAAAAATCAATGAGTTTTCATTAGAATTAACTAAAATGTTCCTGATGTTCCGTTTATATTACCGATGAAGATGTACACGTAAAACCGCTCTAATCCGGCTGAAACGTCGATATATGCAATAAAAACAGAACTTCTCCCCTTTTCAACATCTTACTCTGTATTTTAACGAGAAACAAATAGTTGATTGAAAATGAAGTATTTAAGGTTAATTTTAATCAGTTATGTGTTTGTATCATTTTTATCGTATATTTAATGAATTAATACCAATAAACTGAAAATTCACAAAAACGTGGAAAAACGGCAAAATATTGCCTAATTCGATGATATTTTGTTTAAATCACAAAGGAAAAGGGATGATAAACGTCAAAATATTGCTAAATTCGAAGATTTTTAGTACAAAACAAAATGCAAGAAACTTGCTTAAAAATGCAAAGTTTGCGAAATTCTGAGATATGACGGCCAAATCACATATCGTGAGAAAACATGAAGTAGTATCGAAATATTGGTAAAAATGAATATTTACGAAAATCACAACTACATGAAAAACGTGAAAAAAGTCACTATTATACCATATTTGAGGATTTTAACTTCAAATCATAGAGCGAGGTTTCGTATTAAGAAGATCCAAGAAAAGACATATGACAATGTTGTTTCCAATACAAATGATAAAATCAATGATTTTCATTAGAATTAACTAAAATGTTCCTGATGTTCCGTTTATATTACCGATGGAAGATGTACACGTAAAACCGCTCTAATCCGGCTGAAACGTCGATATATGCAATAAAAACAGAACTTCTCCCCTTTTCAACATCTTACTCTGTATTTTAACGAGAAACAAATAGTTGATTGAAAATGAAGTATTTAAGGTTAATTTCTAATCAGTTATGTGTTTGTATCATTTTTATCGTATATTAATGAATTAATACCAATAAACTGAAAATTCACAAAAACGTGGAAAAACGGCAAAATATTGCCTAATTCGATGATATTTTGTTTAAATCACAAAGGAAAAGGGGATGATAAACGTCAAAATATTGCTAAATTCGATGATTTTTAGTACAAAACAAAATGCAAGAAACTTGCTTAAAAATGCAAAGTTTGCGAAATTCTGAATATGACGGCCAAATCACATATCGTGAAAACATGAAGTAGTATCGAAATATTGGTAAAAATGAATATATTTACGTAAATCAAACTACATGAAAAACGTGAAAAAATCACTATTATACCATATTGAGGATTTTAACTAAATCATAAGCGAGGTTTCGTATTGAAGATCCAAGAAAAGACATATGACAATGTTGTTTCCAATACAAATGATAAAATCAATGATTTTCATTAGAATTAACTAAAATGTTCCTGATTTCCGTTTATATTACCGATGGAAGATGTACACGTAAAACCGCTCTAATCCGGCTGAAACGTCGATATATAATAAAAACAGAACTTCTCCCCTTTTCAACATCTTACTCTGTATTTTAACGAGAAACAAATAGTTGATTGAAAATGAAGTATTTAACGTTAATTTCTATCAGTTATGTGTTTGTATCATTTTTATCGTATATAATGAATTAATACCAATAAATGAAAATTCACAAAAACGTGGAAAAACGGCAAAATATTGCCTAATTCGATGATATTTTGTTTAAATCACAAAAGGAAAAGGGATGATAAACGTCAAAATATTGCTAAATTCGAAGATTTTTAGTACAAAACAAAATGCAAGAAACTTGCTTAAAAATGCAAAGTTTGCGAAATTCTGAGATATGACGGCCAAATCACATATCGTGAAAAAACATGAAGTAGTATCGAAATATTGGTAAAAATGAACATATTTACGTAATATCAACTACATGAAAACGTGAAAAAAATCACTATTATACCAAATTTGAGGATTTTAACTACGAATCATAAAGCGAGGTTTCGTATTGTTTAGATCCAAGAAAAGACATATGACAATGTTGTTTCCAATACAAATGATAAAAATCAATGAGTTTTCATTAGAATTAACTAAAATGTTCCTGATGTTCCGTTTATATTACCGATGGAAGATGTACACGTAAAACCGCTCTAATCCGGCTGAAACGTCGATATATGCAATAAAACAGAACTTCTCCCCTTTTCAACATCTTACTCTGTATTTTAACGAGAAACAAATAGTTGATTGAAAATGAAGTATTTAAATTAATTTTTAGTCAGTTATGTGTTTGTATCATTTTTATCGTATATTTAATGAATTAATACCAATAAACTGAAAATTCACAAAAACGTGGAAAAACGGCAAAATATTGCCTAATTCGATGATATTTTGTTTAAATCACACAAAGGAAAAGGGATGATAAACGTCAAAATATTGCTAAATTCGAAGATTTTTAGTACAAAACAAAATGCAAGAAACTTGCTTAAAAATGCAAAGTTTGCGAAATTCTGAGCTATGACGCCAAATCACATATCGTGAGAAAACATGAAGTAGTATCGAAATATTGGTAAAAATGAATATATTTACGTAAATCACACTACATGAAAAACGTGAAAAAATCACTATTTACCATATTTGAGGATTTTAACTCAAATCATAGAGCGAGGTTTCGTATTAAGAAGATCCAAGAAAAGACATATGACAATGTTTTTCCAATACAATGATAAAATCAATGAGTTTTCATTAGAATTAACTAAAATGTTCCTGATTTCCGTTTATATTACCGATGGAAGATGTACACGTAAAACCGCTCTAATCCGGCTGAAACGTCGATATATGCAATAAAAACAGAACTTCTCCCCTTTTCAATATCTTACTCTGTATTTTAACGAGAAACAAATAGTTGATTGAAAATGAAGTATTTAAGGTTAATTTCTAATCATTATGTGTGCATCATTTTTATCGTATATTTAATGAATTAATACCAATAAACTGAAAATTCACAAAAACGTGGAAAAACGGCAAAATATTGCCTAATTCGATGATATTTTGTTTAAATCACATAGAGGAAAAGTGGATGATAAACGTCAAAATATTGCTAAATTCGATGATTTTTAGTACGAAACAAAATGCAAGAAAACTTGCTTTAACGCAATATTTTGTGAAATTCTAAAATTGAAGGCCAAATCACATATCGTGATACTGCATAAAATAGTATCGAAGTATTGGTAAAAATGAACATATTTACGTAATATCAAACTACATGAAAAACGTGAAAAAAATCACTATTATAGCAAATTTGAGGATTTTAACTACGAATCATAAAGCGAGGTTTCGTATTGTTTAGATCCAAGAAAAGACATATGACAATGTTGTTTCCAATACAAATGATAAAAATCAATGTTTTCATTAGAATTAACTAAAATGTTCCTGATGTTCCGTTTATATTACCGATGGAAGATGTACACGTAAAACCGCTCTAATCCGGCTGAAACGTCGATATATGCAATAAAAACAGAACTTCTCCCCTTTTCAACATCTTACTCTGTATTTTAACGAGAAACAAATAGTTGATTGAAAATGAAGTATTTAAGTTAATTTCTAATCAGTTATGTGTTTGTATCATTTTTATCGTATATAATGAATTAATACCAATAAACTGAAAATTCACAAAAACGTGGAAAAACGGCAAAATATTGCCTAATTCGATGATATTTTGTTTAAATCACAAGGAAAAGGGGATGATAAACGTCAAAATATTGCTAAATTCGAAGATTTTTAGTACAAAACAAAATGCAAGAAACTTGCTTAAAAATGCAAAGTTTGCGAAATTCTGCTATGACGCCAAATCACATATCGTGAGAAAACATGAAGTAGTATCGAAATATTGGTAAAAATGAATATATTTACGTAAATCACACTACATGAAAAACGTGAAAAAAGTCACTATTTACCATATTTGAGGATTTTAACTTCAAATCATAGAGCGAGGTTTCGTATTAAGAAGATCCAAGAAAAGACATATGACAATGTTGTTTCCAATACAAATGATAAAAATCAATGTGTTTTCATTAGAATTAACTAAAATGTTCCTGATGTTCCGTTTATATTACCGATGGAAGATGTACACGTAAAACCGCTCTAATCCGGCTGAAACGTCGATATATGCAATAAAAACAGAACTTCTCCCCTTTTCAACATCTTACTCTGTATTTTAACGAGAAACAAATAGTTGATTGAAAATGAAGTATTTAAGGTTAATTTCTAATCAGTTATGTGTTTGTATCATTTTTATCGTATATTAATGAATTAATACCAATAAACTGAAAATTCACAAAAACGTGGAAAAACGGCAAAATATTGCCTAATTCGATATTTTGTTTAAATCACAAGAGGAAAAGGGATGATAAACGTCAAAATATTGCTAAATTCGATTTTTAGTACAAAACAAAATGCAAGAAAACTTGCTTAAAAATGCAAAGTTTGCGAAATTCTGAATTGAGGCCAAATCACATATCGTGAACATAAAATAGTATCGAAATATTGGTAAAAATGAACATATTTACGTAATATCAAACTACATGAAAAACGTGAAAAAAATCACTATTATACCAAATTTGAGGATTTTAACTACGAATCATAAAGCGAGGTTTCGTATTGTTTAGATCCAAGAAAAGACATATGACAATGTTGTTTCCAATACAAATGATAAAAATCAATGTGTTTTCATTAGAATTAACTAAAATGTTCCTGATGTTCCGTTTATATTACCGATGGAAGATGTACACGTAAAACCGCTCTAATCCGGCTGAAACGTCGATATATGCAATAAAAACAGAACTTCTCCCCTTTTCAACATCTTACTCTGTATTTTAACGAGAAACAAATAGTTGATTGAAAATGAAGTATTTAAGTTAATTTCTAATCAGTTATGTGTTTGTATCATTTTTATCGTATATAATGAATTAATACCAATAAATGAAAATTCACAAAAACGTGGAAAAACGGCAAAATATTGCCTAATTCGATGATATTTTGTTTAAATCACAAAAGGAAAAGGGATGATAAACGTCAAAATATTGCTAAATTCGATGATTTTTAGTACAAAACAAAATGCAAGAAACTTGCTTAAAAATGCAAAGTTTGCGAAATTCTGAATATGACGGCCAAATCACATATCGTGAGAAAACATGAAGTAGTATCGAAATATTGGTAAAAATGAATATATTTACGAAATCACAATACATGAAAAACGTGAAAAAAGTCACTATTTTACCATATTTGTGGATTTTAACTCAAATCATAGAGCGAGGTTTCGTATTAAGAAGATCAAGAAAAGACATATGACAATGTTGTTTCCATACAAATGATAAATATCAATGACTTTTCATTAGAATTAACTAAAATGTTCCTGATTTTCCGTTTATATTCCGATGGAAGATGTACACGTAAAACGCTCTAATCCGGCTGAAACGTCGATATATGCAATAAACAGAACTTCTCCCCTTTTCAATATCTTACTCTGTATTTTAACGAGAAACAAATAGTTGATTGAAAATGAAGTATTTAAGGTTAATTTCTAATCAGTTATGTGTTTGTATCATTTTTATCGTATATTTAATGAATTAATACCAATAAACTGAAAATTCACAAAAACGTGGAAAAACGGCAAAATATTGCCTAATTCGATGATATTTTGTTTAAATCACACAAAGAAAAAGGGATGATAAACGTCAAAATATTGCTAAATTCGAAATTTTTAGTACAAAACAAAATGCAAAAACTTGCTTAAAAATGCAAAGTTTGCGAAATTCTGAATATGACGGCCAAATCACATATCGTGAAAAAACATGAAGTAGTATCGAAATATTGGTAAAAATGAACATATTTACGTAATATCAAACTACATGAAAAACGTGAAAAAAATCACTATTATACCAAAATTGAGGATTTTAACTACGAATCATAAAGCGAGGTTTCGTATTGTTTAGATCCAAGAAAAGACATATGACAATGTTGTTTCCAATACAAATGATAAAAATCAATGAGTTTTCATTAGAATTAACTAAAATGTTCCTGATGTTCCGTTTATATTACCGATGAAGATGTACACGTAAAACCGCTCTAATCCGGCTGAAACGTCGATATATGCAATAAAAACAGAACTTCTCCCCTTTTCAACATCTTACTCTGTATTTTAACGAGAAACAAATAGTTGATTGAAAATGAAGTATTTAAGGTTAATTTTATCAGTTATGTGTTTGTATCATTTTTATCGTATATTTAATGAATTAATACCAATAAACTGAAAATTCACAAAAACGTGGAAAAACGGCAAAATATTGCCTAATTCGATGATATTTTGTTTAAATCACAAGAGGAAAAGGGATGATAAACGTCAAAATATTGCTAAATTCGATGATTTTTAGTACAAAACAAAATGCAAGAAAACTTGCTTAAAATGCAAAGTTTGCGAAATTCTAAATTGAGGCCAAATCACATATCGTGAAGCAAAAAATAGTATCGAATATTGGTAAAAATGAACATATTTACGTAATATCAAACTACATGAAAAACGTGAAAAAAATCACTATACCAAATTTGAGGATTTTAACTACGAATCATAAAGCGAGGTTTCGTATTGTTTAGATCCAAGAAAAGACATATGACAATGTTGTTTCCAATACAAATGATAAAAATCAATGTGTTTTCATTAGAATTAACTAAAATGTTCCTGATGTTCCGTTTATATTACCGATGGAAGATGTACACGTAAAACCGCTCTAATCCGGCTGAAACGTCGATATATGCAATAAAAACAGAACTTCTCCCCTTTTCAACATCTTACTCTGTATTTTAACGAGAAACAAATAGTTGATTGAAAATGAAGTATTTAAGTTAATTTCTAATCAGTTATGTGTTTGTATCATTTTTATCGTATAAATGAATTAATACCAATAAACTGAAAATTCACAAAAACGTGGAAAAACGGCAAAATATTGCCTAATTCGATGATATTTTGTTTAAATCACAAAGGAAAAGGGATGATAAACGTCAAAATATTGCTAAATTCGAAGATTTTTAGTACAAAACAAAATGCAAGAAACTTGCTTAAAAATGCAAAGTTTGCGAAATTCTGCTATGACGACCAAATCACATATCGTGAGAAAACATGAAGTAGTATCGAAATATTGGTAAAAATGAATATATTTACGTAAATCACACTACATGAAAAACGTGAAAAAAGTCACTATTTTACCATATTTGAGGATTTTAACTCAAATCATAGAGCGAGGTTTCGTATTAAGAAGATCCAAGAAAAGACATATGACAATGTTGTTTCCAATACAAATGATAAAATCAATGTGTTTTCATTAGAATTAACTAAAATGTTCCTGATGTTCCGTTTATATTACCGATGGAAGATGTACACGTAAAACCGCTCTAATCCGGCTGAAACGTCGATATATGCAATAAAAACAGAACTTCTCCCCTTTTCAACATCTTACTCTGTATTTTAACGAGAAACAAATAGTTGATTGAAAATGAAGTATTTAAGGTTAATTTCTAATCAGTTATGTGTTTGTATCATTTTTATCGTATATTAATGAATTAATACCAATAAACTGAAAATTCACAAAAACGTGGAAAAACGGCAAAATATTGCCTAATTCGATGATATTTTGTTTAAATCACATAAGGAAAAGGGATGATAAACGTCAAAATATTGCTAAATTCGATGATTTTAGTACAAAACAAAATGCAAGAAAACTTGCTTAACGCAAATTTTGTGAAATTCTGAATTGAAGGCCAAATCACATATCGTGATACTGCATAAAATAGTATCGAAGTATTGGTAAAAATGAACATATTTACGTAATATCAAACTACATGAAAAACGTGAAAAAAATCACTATTATAGCAAATTTGAGGATTTTAACTACGAATCATAAAGCGAGGTTTCGTATTGTTTAGATCCAAGAAAAGACATATGACAATGTTGTTTCCAATACAAATGATAAAAATCAATGTTTTCATTAGAATTAACTAAAATGTTCCTGATGTTCCGTTTATATTACCGATGGAAGATGTACACGTAAAACCGCTCTAATCCGGCTGAAACGTCGATATATGCAATAAAAACAGAACTTCTCCCCTTTTCAACATCTTACTCTGTATTTTAACGAGAAACAAATAGTTGATTGAAAATGAAGTATTTAAGTTAATTTCTAATCAGTTATGTGTTTGTATCATTTTTATCGTATATTAATGAATTAATACCAATAAACTGAAAATTCACAAAAACGTGGAAAAACGGCAAAATATTGCCTAATTCGATGATATTTTGTTTAAATCACAAAAGGAAAAGGGGATGATAAACGTCAAAATATTGCTAAATTCGATGATTTTTAGTACAAAACAAAATGCAAGAAACTTGCTTAAAAATGCAAAGTTTGCGAAATTCTGAAATATGACGGCCAAATCACATATCGTGAGAAAACATGAAGTAGTATCGAAATATTGGTAAAAATGAATATATTTACGTAAATCACAATACATGAAAAACGTGAAAAAATCACTATTTTACCATATTTGTGGATTTTAACTTCAAATCATAGAGCAAGGTTTCGTATTAAGAAGATTCAAGAAAAGACATATGACAATGTTGTTTCCATACAAATGATAAAATCAATGACTTTTCATTAGAATTAACTAAAATGTTCCTGATTTTCCGTTTATATTCCGATGGAAGATGTACACGTAAAACGCTCTATCCGGCTGAAACGTCGATATATGCAATAAACAGAACTTCTCCCCTTTTCAATATCTTACTCTGTATTTTAACGAGAAACAAATAGTTGATTGAAAATGAAGTATTTAAGGTTAATTTCTAATCAGTTATGTGTTTGTATCATTTTTATCGTATATTTAATGAATTAATACCAATAAACTGAAAATTCACAAAAACGTGGAAAAACGGCAAAATATTGCCTAATTCGATATATTTTGTTTAAATCACAAAGAAAAGGGGATGATAAACGTCAAAATATTGCTAAATTCGAAAATTTTTAGTACAAAACAAAATGCAAAAACTTGCTTAAAAATGCAAAGTTTGCGAAATTCTGAGATATGACGGCCAAATCACATATCGTGAAAAAACATGAAGTAGTATCGAAATATTGGTAAAAATGAACATATTTACGTAATATCAAACTACATGAAAAACGTGAAAAAATCACTATTATACCAAATTGAGGATTTTAACTACGAATCATAAAGCGAGGTTTCGTATTGTTTAGATCCAAGAAAAGACATATGACAATGTTGTTTCCAATACAAATGATAAAAATCAATGAGTTTTCATTAGAATTAACTAAAATGTTCCTGATGTTCCGTTTATATTACCGATGGAAGATGTACACGTAAAACCGCTCTAATCCGGCTGAAACGTCGATATATGCAATAAAAACAGAACTTCTCCCCTTTTCAACATCTTACTCTGTATTTTAACGAGAAACAAATAGTTGATTGAAAATGAAGTATTTAACGTTAATTTTAGTCAGTTATGTGTTTGTATCATTTTTATCGTATTTAATGAATTAATACCAATAAACTGAAAATTCACAAAAACGTGGAAAAACGGCAAAATATTGCCTAATTCGATGATATTTTGTTTAAATCACACAAAGGAAAAGGGATGATAAACGTCAAAATATTGCTAAATTCGAAGATTTTTAGTACAAAACAAAATGCAAGAAACTTGCTTAAAAATGCAAAGTTTGCGAAATTCTGAGCTATACGACCAAATCACATATCGTGAGAAAACATGAAGTAGTATCGAAATATTGGTAAAAATGAACATATTTACGTAAAATCAACTACATGAAAAAGTGAAAAAAGTCACTATTTACCATATTTGAGGATTTTAACTTCAAATCATAGAGCGAGGTTTCGTATTAAGAAGATCCAAGAAAAGACATATGACAATGTTTTTCCAATACAAGTGATAGAAATCAATGAGTTTTCATTAGAATTAACTAAAATGTTCCTGATTTTCCGTTTATATTACCGATGGAAGATGTACACGTAAAACCGCTCTAATCCGGCTGAAACGTCGATATATGCAATAAAAACAGAACTTCTCCCCTTTTCAATATCTTACTCTGTATTTTAACGAGAAACAAATAGTTGATTGAAAATGAAGTATTTAAGGTTAATTTCTAATCATTATGTGTCTGCATCATTTTTATCGTATATTTAATGAATTAATACCAATAAACTGAAAATTCACAAAAACGTGGAAAAACGGCAAAATATTGCCTAATTCGATGATATTTTGTTTAAATCACATAGAGGAAAAGTGGATGATAAACGACAAAATATTGCTAAATTCGATGATTTTTAGTACGAAACAAAATGCAAGAAAACTTGCTTTAACGCAATATTTTGTGAAATTCTAAAATTTGAAGGCCAAATCACATATCGTGATACTGCATAAAATAGTATCGAAGTATTGGTAAAAATGAACATATTTACGTAATATCAAACTACATGAAAAACGTGAAAAAAATCACTATTATAGCAAATTTGAGGATTTTAACTACGAATCATAAAGCGAGGTTTCGTATTGTTTAGATCCAAGAAAAGACATATGACAATGTTGTTTCCAATACAAATGATAAAAATCAATGTTTTCATTAGAATTAACTAAAATGTTCCTGATGTTCCGTTTATATTACCGATGGAAGAAGTACACGTAAAACCGCTCTAATCCGGCTGAAACGTCGATATATGCAATAAAAACAGAACTTCTCCCCTTTTCAACATCTTACTCTGTATTTTAACGAGAAACAAATAGTTGATTGAAAATAAATATTTAAGGTTAATTTCTAATCAGTTATGTGTTTGTATTTTTTATCGTATATAATGAATTAATACCAATAAATGAAAATTCACAAAAACGTGGAAAAACGGCAAAATATTGCCTAATTCGATGATATTTTGTTTAAATCACAAAGGAAAAGGGGATGATAAACGTCAAAATATTGCTAAATTCGAAGATTTTTAGTACAAAACAAAATGCAGAAACTTGCTTAAAAATGCAAAGTTTGCGAAATTCTGAGCTATGACGACCAAATCACATATCGTGAGAAAACATGAAGTAGTATCGAAATATTGGTAAAAATGAATATATTTACGTAAAATCACACTACATGAAAAACGTGAAAAAAGTCACTATTTTACCATATTTGAGGATTTTAACTTCAAATCATAGAGCGAGGTTTCGTATTAAGAAGATCCAAGAAAAGACATATGACAATGTTGTTTCCAATACAAATGATAAAATCAATGTTTTCATTAGAATTAACTAAAATGTTCCTGATTTCCGTTTATATTACCGATGGAAGATGTACACGTAAAACCGCTCTAATCCGGCTGAAACGTCGATATATGCAATAAAAACAGAACTTCTCCCCTTTTCAACATCTTACTCTGTATTTTAACGAGAAACAAATAGTTGATTGAAAATGAAGTATTTAAGGTTAATTTCTATCAGTTATGTGTTTGTATCATTTTTATCGTATATTAATGAATTAATACCAATAAACTGAAAATTCACAAAAACGTGGAAAAACGGCAAAATATTGCCTAATTCGATGATATTTTGTTTAAATCACACAAAGGAAAAGGGGATGATAAACGTCAAAATATTGCTAAATTCGATGATTTTTAGTACAAAACAAAATGCAAGAAACTTGCTTAAAAATGCAAAGTTTGCGAAATTCTGAATATGACGGCCAAATCACATATCGTGAAAAACATGAAGTAGTATCGAAATATTGGTAAAAATAATATATTTACGTAAATCACAACTACATGAAAACGTGAAAAAATCACTATTTACCAATTTGAGGATTTTAACAAATCATAAGCGAGGTTTCGTATTAGATCCAAGAAAAGACATATGACAATGTTGTTTCCAATACAAATGATAAAAATCAATGATTTTCATTAGAATTAACTAAAATGTTCCTGATTTCCGTTTATATTACCGATGGAAGATGTACACGTAAAACGCTCTAATCCGGCTGAAACGTCGATATATGCAATAAACAGAACTTCTCCCCTTTTCAATATCTTACTCTGTATTTTAACGAGAAACAAATAGTTGATTGAAAATGAAGTATTTAACGTTAATTTTTAGTCAGTTATGTGTTTGTATCATTTTTATCGTATATTAATGAATTAATACCAATAAAATGAAAATTCACAAAAACGTGGAAAAACGGCAAAATATTGCCTAATTCGATGATATTTTGTTTAAATCACAAAGGAAAAGGGATGATAAACGTCAAAATATTGCTAAATTCGAAGATTTTTAGTACAAAACAAATGCAAGAAACTTGCTTAAAATGCAAAGTTTGCGAAATTCTGAGATATGACGGCCAAATCACATATCGTGAAAACATGAAGTAGTATCGAAATATTGGTAAAAATGAACATATTTACGTAATATCAACTACATGAAAACGTGAAAAAATCACTATTATACCAATTTGAGGATTTTAACTACGAATCATAAAGCGAGGTTTCGTATTGTTTAGATCCAAGAAAAGACATATGACAATGTTGTTTCCAATACAAATGATAAAAATCAATGAGTTTTCATTAGAATTAACTAAATGTTCCTGATGTTCCGTTTATATTACCGATGGAAGATGTACACGTAAAACCGCTCTAATCCGGCTGAAACGTCGATATATGCAATAAAAACAGAACTTCTCCCCTTTTCAACATCTTACTCTGTATTTTAACGAGAAACAAATAGTTGCTTGAAAATGAAGTATTTAACATT
>NW_027189640.1:0-117500 GCF_040958095.1 Procambarus clarkii
AATAATAATACAGTAAGTGACAAATGAAGAAATGAACAATGTAAAATGGTGGGATAAACAAGATAAAAACAAAATAAAATGTAAAACCTTTTGAATGGAAAGGCAGAGCTATAGTACACTTTGGTTGTTAGATGAAACTATAAGGTACACTCTGGTGTTGAGAAGGTTCTGTGGTAGAGGGACCACAGGGATAGTGTTCTGTGGTAGAGGGACTCCTGGGATAGTGTTCTGTGGTAGAGGGACTCCAGGGATAGTGTTCTGTGGTAGAGGGACCACAGGGATAGTGTTCTGTGGTAGAGGGACCCCAGGGATAGTGTTCTGTGGTAGAGGGACTCCAGGGATAGTGTTCTGTGGTAGAGAGACTCCAGGGATAGTGTTCTGTGGTAGAGGGACCACAGGGATAGTGTTCTGTGGTAGAGGGACTCCTGGGATAGTGTTCTGTGGTAGAGAGACTCCAGGGATAGTGTTCTGTGGTAGAGGGACCACAGGGATAGTGTTCTGTGGTAGAGGGACCCCAGGGATAGTGTTCTGTGGTAGAGGGACTCCAGGGATAGTGTTCTGTGGTAGAGGGACTCCAGGGATAGTGTTCTGTGGTAGAGGGACCCCAGGGATAGTGTTCTGTGGTAGAGGGACTCCTGGGATAGGGTTCTGTGGTAGAGGGACCCCAGGGATAGTGTTCTGTGGTAGAGTGACTCCTGGGATAGGGTTCTGTGGTAGAGGGACCCCAGGGGTAGTGTTCTGTGGTAGAGGGACCCCAGGGATAGTGTTCTGTGGTAGAGGGACCCCAGGGATAGTGTTCTGTGGTAGAGGGACCACAGGGATAGTGTTCTGTGGTAGAGGGACCCCAGGGATAGTGTTCTGTGGTAGAGGGACTCCAGGGATAGTGTTCTGTGGTAGAGGGACTCCAGGGATAGTGTTCTGTGGTAGAGGGACCCCAGGGATAGTGTTCTGTGGTAGAGGGACTCCTGGGATAGGGTTCTGTGGTAGAGGGACCCCAGGGATAGTGTTCTGTGGTAGAGTGACTCCTGGGATAGGGTTCTGTGGTAGAGGGACCCCAGGGGTAGTGTTCTGTGGTAGAGGGACCCCAGGGATAGTGTTCTGTGGTAGAGGGACCCCAGGGATAGTGTTCTGTGGTAGAGGGACCCCAGGGATAGTGTTCTGTGGTAGAGGGACTCCAGGGATAGTGTTCTGTGGTAGAGGGACTCCTGGGATAGGGTTCTGTGGTAGAGGGACCCCAGGGATAGTGTTCTGTGGTAGAGGGACTCCTGGGATAGGGTTCTGTGGTAGAGGGACCCCAGGGATAGTGTTCTGTGGTAGAGTGACTCCTGGGATAGGGTTCTGTGGTAGAGGGACCCCAGGGATAGTGTTCTGTGGTAGAGGGGCCACAGGGATAGTGTTCTGTGGTGGAGGAACCCCAGGGATAGTGTTCTGTGGTAGAGGGACTCCAGGGATAGTGTTCTGTGGTAGAGGGACTCCAGGGATAGTGTTCTGTGGTAGAGGGACCCCAGGGATAGTGTTCTGTGGTAGAGGGACCCCAGGGATAGTGTTCTGTGGTAGAGGGACCCCAGGGATAGTGTTCTGTGGTAGAGGGGACTCCAGGGATAGTGTTCTGTGGTAGAGGGACTCCAGGGATAGGGTTCTGTGGTAGAGGGACTCCAGGGATAGTGTTCTGTGGTAGAGGGACCCCGGGGATAGTGTTCTGTGGTAGAGGGGACCCCAGGGATAGTGTTCTGTGGTAGAGGGACTCCGGGGATAGTGTTCTGTGGTAGAGGGGACCCCAGGGATAGTGTTCTGTGGTAGAGGGACTCCAGGGATAGTGTTCTGTGGTAGAGGGACTCCAGAGATAGGGTTCTGTGGTAGAGGGGAACCCAGGGATAGTGTTCTGTGGTAGAGGGACCCCAGGGATAGTGTTCTGAGGTAGGTAGAAGGACCCCAGGGATAGTGTTCTGTGGTAGAGGGACCCCAGGGATAGTGTTCTGAGGTAGGAAGAAGGACCCCAGGGATAGTGTTCTGTAGTAGAGGGACTCCAGGGATAGTGTTCTGTGGTAGAGGGACCCCAGGGATAGTGTTCTGTAGTAGAGGGACTCCAGGGATAGTGTTCTGTGGCAGAGGGGGACCCCAGGGATAGTGTTCTGTGGTAGAGGGGACTCCAGGGATAGTGTTCTGTGGTAGAGGGGACCCCAGGGATAGGGTTCTGTGGTAGAGGGATTCCAGGGATAGTGTTCTGTGGTAGAGGGGGCCCCAGGGATAGTGTTCTGTGGTAGAGGGGACCCCAGGGATAGTGTTCTGTGGTAGAGGGACCCCGGGGATAGTGTTCTGTGGTAGAGGGGACTCCAGGGATAGTGTTCTGTGGTAGAGGGGACCCCAGGGATAGGGTTCTGTGGTAGAGGGACCCCAGGGATAGTGTTCTGTGGTAGAGGGACTCCAGGGATCGTGTTCTGTGGTAGAGGGACCCCAGGGATAGGGTTCTGTGGTAGAGGGGACTCCAGGGATAGTGTTCTGTGGTAGAGGGGACCCCAGGGATAGGGTTCTGTGGTAGAGGGACTCCAGGGATAGTGTTCTGTGGTAGAGGGGGCCCCAGGGATAGGGTTCTGTGGTAGAGGGGACCCCAGGGATAGGGTTCTGTGGTAGAGGGACCCCAGGGATAGTGTTCTGTGGTAGAGGGACCCCGGGGATAGTGTTCTGTGGTAGAGGGGACCCCAGGGATAGGGTTCTGTGGTAGAGGGACTCCAGGGATAGTGTTCTGTGGTAGAGGGGGCCCCAGGGATAGGGTTCTGTGGTAGAGGGACTCCAGGGATAGTGTTCTGTGGTAGAGGGGGCCCCAGGGATAGGGTTCTGTGGTAGAGGGGACTGCAGGGATAGTGTTCTGTGGTAGAGGGACTCCAGGGATAGTGTTCTGTGGTAGAGGGGGCCCCAGGGATAGGGTTCTGTGGTAGAGGGGACCCCAGGGATAGGGTTCTGTGGTAGAGGGACTCCAGGGATAGTGTTCTGTGGTAGAGGGGGCCCCAGGGATAGGGTTCTGTGGTAGAGGGGACCCCAGGGATAGGGTTCTGTGGTAGAGGGACCCCAGGGATACTGTTCTGTGGTAGAGGGACCCCGGGATAGTGTTCTGTGGTAGAGGGGACCCCAGGGATAGGGTTCTGTGGTAAAGGGACTCCAGGGATAGTGTTCTGTGGTAGAGGGGGCCCCAGGGATAGGGTTATGTGGTAGAGGGGACCCCAGGGATAGTGTTCTGTGGTAGAGGGACTCCAGGGATAGTGTTCTGTGGTAGAGGAACTCCAGGGATAGTGTTCTGTGGTAGAGGGGACCCCAGGGATAGGGGTTCTGTGGTATAGGGGACCCCAGGGATAGGGTTCTGTAGTAGAGGGGACCCCAGGGATAGGGCTCTGTGGTAGAGGGACCCCAGGGATAGTGTTCTGTGGTAAAGGGACCCAGGGATAGTGTTCTGTGGTAGAGGGGACCCCAGGGATAGTGTTCTGTGGTAGAGGGGACCCCAGGGATAGTGTTCTGTGGTAGAGGGACCCCAGGGATAGTGTTCTGTGGTAGAGGGACCCCAGGGATAGTGTTCTGTGGTAGAGGGACCCAGGGATAGTGTTCTGTGGTAGAGGGGACCCCAGGGATAGTGTTCTGTGGTAGAGGGGACCCCAGGGATAGTGTTCTGTGGTAGAGGGACCCCAGGGATAGTGTTCTGTGGTAGAGGGACCCCAGGGATAGTGTTCTGTGGTAGAGGGGACTCCAGGGATAGTGTTCTGTGGTAGAGGGGACCCCAGGGATAGGGTTCTGTGGTAGAGGGACTCCAGGGATAGTGTTCTGTGGTAGAGGGGGCCCCAGGGATAGGGTTCTGTGGTAGAGGGGACCCCAGGGATAGGGTTCTGTGGTAGAGGGGACCCCAGGGATAGGGGTTCTGTGGTATAGGGGACCCCAGGGATAGGGTTCTGTAGTAGAGGGGACACCAGGGATAGGGTTCTGTGGTAGAGGGGACCCCAGGGATAGGGCTCTGTGGTAGAGGGGACCCCAGGGATAGGGTTCTGTGGTAGAGGGACTCCAGGGATAGTGTTCTGTGGTAGAGGGGGCCCCAGGGATAGGGTTCTGTGGTAGAGGGGACCCCAGGGATAGGGTTCTGTGGTAGAGGGGACCCCAGGGATAGGGGTTCTGTGGTATAGGGGACCCCAGGGATAGGGTTCTGTAGTAGAGGGGACCCCAGGGATAGGGTTCTGTGGTAGAGGGGACCCCAGGGGTAGGGCTCTGTGGTAGAGGGACCCCAGGGATAGTGTTCTGTGGTAGAGGGGACCCCAGGGATAGGGTTCTGTGGTAGAGGGGACCCCAGGGATAGGGCTCTGTGGTAGAGGGACCCCAGGGATAGGGTTCTGTGGTAGAGGGGACTCCAGGGATAGTGTTCACTTGGCATCTGGTTATTCAGTCAATAATCCACAGTCAGTGAGGAAAGATCTGAGGTGTGCCTCAGTGGTTATTTCATAGGTCTTCCCAGTGTCAGACTTCTTAGCTAGTGTTTTACCACCTCTTACAAAACAATGTTTAATTGATCCATTGGAATTTTTACGAACTTGATGTAGTTTAAATAAAAGATTTTGTCTGTTCCTATACAACTGAAGTGACAGTGAAGATATAAGCATTTTTATTGTTGATGGCTAGCTCAGGGAGTGTGAAGCCCTGCACAAATGTCAATAAATTTCGTAATTAAATTGCATATATACAAAGTAACCTTAAAGGTCTATAAGTCAGAATAAAGACAGATGTAGATGATAATGTGTCTACATTTCAAGGAACATATATCTTACATGAAAACCCAAACATGGTTAAATAAATACTACTCCACCATCACCAGTGTCCGGACACATGAACACTACCAAGGCAACAGTGTCCAGCCAGATGGTGAACACAGGCTGCACAATCCTAATAAATTATGTAACTCTCAGAGATGCTTTGATAAACGTTAATATTTTATATTTATTAAAAATACAGATATAAACTTTGTTTTAAACATTTAATGTAACAATATTTCAAGTATTAGAACCAAGATATATTTAGCATTTAACGATTTCCTATAAAGTTGCAATGATACCTTAATTGCACTTTATCATCATCATATTCAGACAGAAATTAACTTAAATTTTTTGTCACTTTAATACACAAACGCCTCCGTGGTGTCGCCTTGTCGTAGTGAGGGGCTCACATAAACCTCCCTGGGACTGGTGAGGGTTGCCTTTGTCCCCTCTCCTCCCCTCTTTGGGTGTTGTACGTGCTAAAAGGCACCACGTAAGGGCCTTGTGAGTCATCGGGCCGCCCACTGGAGGGGTCGCCCGTGAGGGACTGCCTTAAGTGGATGGTTGGGTGTCCAGGCTGGGACAAAAGGGGGAATGGGGTCTTTGCACCAGTAAGGGAGACTGGAAGAAGCAGTAGGACTCCCCTGTTAAAAAGGTGGAAAATCGCTGGGGACGCCGCACCCTTCCTGCACTGGCCGGCATTCGGCCTCCCTGGCTGCCCTGGTAGGTGGTGTCCCTTGGTTCCAAGCCCCAGGCTTTTAAAGTGAATGCCGAATGGAAACCGACACGATCTTTCTTACCGAGACTCGTGGGGTGGACGACCTGGCCCCTGAGTCGGACTGTGATGGAAGACTTTGTAGCCCTTTGTAGCTGTAGAATTTTTCATGGATATGATACCAACATCAAATCATATATCAGACATCACCCTATCCCCACTGGATTTTGAAGAAGCCATAAACAGTATGCCTATGCACTCTGCACCAGGCCCGGATTCTTGGAACTCCATATTCATCAAGAACTGTAAAAAAAACACTACGCAGGCCCTCCACATTTTGTGGAGACAAAGCCTAGATACTGGCGTTATTCCTGATATCCTAAAAACAGCAGAGATAGCACCACTTCATAAAGGAGGAAATAAGGCAGAGGCAAAAAATTACAGACCGATAGCACTAACATCGCACATCATAAAAGTTTTTGAGAGAGTGCTAAGAAGTAAGATCACAAAATACTTGGAATCACAGCATCTCCATAACCCCGGACAACATAGTTTCAGAACAGGGCGCTCTTGCCTGTCGCAATTGCGGGACCACTATGATATGGCATTAGATGCTATGGAAGACAAACAAAACGCTGATGTAATTTACACAGATTTCGCCAAAGCTTTTGATTAATGTGACCATGGTGTTATTGCACATAAAATGCGTTCAAAAGGAATTACCGGAAAAATAGGCAGATGGATCTACAATTTCCTGACCAACAGAACCCAATGTGTAATAGTCAACAAAATAAAATCCAGCCCATCAACCGTGAAGAGCTCAGTCACCCAGGGTACTGTGCTTGCTCCAGTACTTTTTCTCATCCTCATATCGGACATAGACAAGAACACAACCAATAGCACTGTAACATCCTTTGCAGATGACACTAGGATCTTCATGAGTTGGCAACATAGAGGACACGGCAAACCTCCAATCAGATGTAGATCAGGTCTTTCTATGGGCTACAGAAAATAATATGGTGTTTAACGAAGATAAGTTCCAGCTCATGCGCAATGGAAAAAATGAAAATATAAAAACGGAAACCACGTACAAAACTCAGGCAAATCATAACATAGAACGAAAAGGCAATGTAAAGGATCTGGGTGTACTCAAGTCGGAAGAACTTACCTTTAAAGAACACAATAAAGTAGCCGTCACAACTGCAAGAAAAATGACAGGTTGGATAACAAGAATTTTTCACACTAAAGATGCTATACCGATGATGATACTTTTCAAGACGCTAGTGCTCTCTAGAGTGGAGTACTGCTGTATAATGACAGCCCCTTTCAAAGCTGGAGAAATTGCTGACCTGGAAAGCGTGCAGAGATCCTTTACTGCTAGAATCCACTCAGTAAAACATCTAAACTATTGGGACCGATCGAGCCGAAAGAGCCTAAATCTGTACTCCCTTGAGCGCAGGCGGGAGAGATATATAATAATTTACACGTGGAAAATATTAGAGGGGCTGGTCCCAAACCTGCACACAGAAATAACATCACATGAGACCAGAAGACATGGCAGGATGTGCAGAATACCCCCGTTGAAAAGCAGAGGTGCAACAGGTACTCTGAGAGAGAACTCTATCAACATCAGAGGCCCGAGACTGTTCAACACGCTTCCACTACACATAAGGGGCATAACTGGCAAACCCCTCACAGTGTTCAAGAGAGAACTGGATAAGCACCTCCAAAGGATACTTGATCAACTAGGCTGTGTCTCATACTTCAGGCTGCGAGTTGCTACGTCCAACAGCCTGGTTGATCAGTCCGGCAACCAGGAGGCCTGGTCGACGACCGGGCCGCGGGGACGCTAAGCCCCGGAAGCACCTCAGGGTAACCTCAAAGTAAGCCCTCGCTACATTGGGCCCAGACCGAACTACTGCCCCCGCTCCCACCCCCTTCTTTGGTAGGGTTGAGTCCCAAGCCGTCACGGGTGACCTCGGCACGGCTCTGTCTCTCATTGTGACTACCGCACCTTTTAACCTCTCTCTCTGTGGGGGTTCTCAATGCCGTCCCCACCACGGCCACACTTGATCTACATCATCTTGATTCAACTTTTCCTGACGATTTCTTCCTCCACAAACACCCTGTTGATTCGGTAGATGCCTCTGTTACTTTTAACCCCGCCCGTCTCGGTACACGTGTCGTCGCTGCTCCTTCTCAGGATGCAGCTACCTGCTTAGCCGCATTGTTCTGTTGCAACTGGTGTTAGAGACCTAAAAGACTGCCACGAGGATATTATTTGTCCTGAGATTTATTTGATTTGATGATTTATTGCCAAACAAAACTTTCTATATTTTGTTTGGCAATAAATCCTCAAATCAAATAAATCTCAGGATAAATAATACCCAAATTTGTAACAAAATAGGTGGCAAATTCCTTGGCATTCTCATTGACCACAAACTAAATTTCCAGGGATACATTCTTAATATATCAAAAAAAGATTAAAAAACTGTTGGCATTCTTTCTAAGATCAGATATTATGTACCTCGCCCTGCCCTGGTGACGTTCTATTACTCCATCGTCTTTCCTTATCTCAACTATGGTATTTGTGCTTGGGGTTCTACTACCCAAAATCATTTACGTCCTCTAATTACTCAACACAAAGCTGCTATTAGGACAATATCTCACTTTGGCCCCAGACATCACTCGGTACCCCTACTCAAATCTCTGAATATGTTAGATATTAAGTCACTACACATCCTCTCATGTGTATTATATATATATATATATATATATATATATATATATATATATATATATATATATATATATATATATATATATGTATTATATATATATATATATATATATATATATATATATATATATATATATATATATATATATATATTTATATATATATTTTTTTTTTTTTTACCTAGAAGGGGTACCACCTCTGGTGCAAGTGTAGGGACCCATAGCCTCGGAGAAGAAAATAAAGAGTACTCAGAGAAGACCTTGTGGATCCTCACTGAACACTTTGATATTTTCTTCTCCTACCACCCCTATTCTTTTGGTATGTGTGTATATTTATCTAACTTTATTTGAAAATGTCATTACACAAAAAAAGTTACAATATTGATTACATGCAGGGTACAAGGCTGCTTGTCACAAGTTGAACAGTTCCTCCAGCTCCTCAGATGGCGGGCAGGAAGCATGGATGCAGTGAGCATTTCCTCTCTGGATTGCCACACTAAGGCGCTGAAAAAGAAAACTGGCAGCTCTAGGGTCTCTAGTTGTTTCGATTAGCTTACACCCCAACTCCTTCAAAAAGCTAGCAGCACTTTTACCCCAGGCACCAAGTGTCTCTGAGGCAATGGGGACAAAATTGTAGTGGTGCTCAAGGTCTCTGTATTTACGTGACTTGGCCGCTTCCCAGTGATTGGCAGCTCCTCCTGCTTGTGTAGCACTGAAGTCAACATAGGTATTGGCTAAAGTTGAAACGCAAGTGTAGTCCCACACCAACTGTCTACCATTCTTCCAGGGGTTCACCGTGATTCTGTCTGGGCGACCGACAGGCTCATCAGAGTTGCGGGACATTAGGTAACGGGGCTGGCTCTCTCTGCTGGACAACCGGCTGTGGTAAGGCTTCTCTTAATAATGTCATTGACCTCGCCGTGTCTTACATGCCATCCTCCTGTCCGTATCTGTCGCCTCTGCCTCCCCGCGAATACAGGAGTATTCGGTGTGGATTGGGGCAGCGAGGCAGAGAGCCACGGCAATTCGGAGGGCCTGCGGTGTGGGACGGGTGCCGATTGCTGACATTGGGGTTGCTAATAGGAAATCACCTGCATGGGGAGCTGCTACAGCTCTAAGTCGGGCAGTGTCATGTGGTGTTGTTGCAGCTTCTAGCAAAGTCGCAGCTTCTTGGTCGGCAATGGGGCGATCCCAGCTGGATTGCATATGGGCTTCAGAAGGCGGTGGTTGGGGTGCTGGGCCTGCGAGAGAGGCCCATTTGGTTATGCAGTCTGTGAAACTGGGATCATGTACCCCTGCCTGTTGAACTAGGTGCTCAGGTAGGATTTCCTTCACCAAGTTGTCAGACCCCACTGAAGAGGACAGGAACGCTGGTACAGCAATTTGTGTTGCTGTGCGCACGCCAAGGCCCCCGAGTCTGACAGGAAGGGAGGCCTGTTTCCACTGTAAGTCGCTGAGGGAAAGACTGAGGGCTTTTTCTAGTGTTGATTTCAGCAAGCTGTCGTACTCTTCTAATTTAATATTGTTGAAAGATGGCGAACATCTTAGAAAGTAGGTCAGCCTGGGGAGGGACAAGCATCTGGTGATGAGGTAAAGTGCATCATGAGCATCGATGTCTTCAATCCTCTCGTTCATCCTCTTCAGGTCAGTGATCTTCTTACCAAGGACCCTGTCGATGGCATTCCTTCCAAGAGGAGCACCTAGGAGTGTGCTGTCCTCAGGGTTGGTTGTATGAATGTCAGGCAAAACAACCATTATTTGCTCTATTATGTGCTGGTTGGTGGAGGTTATTTCGCACTTGGAAGGGTTCAGGGTGAGGCCTAGGCTTGCTCCGTGCTCCTGAATTATTCTTATGTCGTCCAAGAGTGAGGCTGGGGAGCCGGCTAGAGTACCATCATCCAAAAACCAAATGTTGAGCTCACTGGACAGGTTATCGGTGACTTCTTTGAAAACTAGGCAGAAAAGAAAGGGAGCAAGGGGGTCACCTTGTTGGACACCTTCTTGTGATTCAATTTCATGTTCCCCCCCCCCCCCCCAAAAAAAAAAACACACAAAAAAAAAAAATATATATATATATATATATATATATATATATATATATATATATATATATATATATATATATATATATATACACACAGACAGAGTGTATCGTGATCCAGCCTGTACTCCTCTTGACATACCAGAAAATATTCTGAGGAAACTACTCCAAGCTTGTACTAAAGAGGCACCCTTCTTGAGCCCGGATGGGCACATGTATAAGCAAGTAGGTGGGGTCGCCATGGGTTCTCCCCTAGGTGTCCTGTTTGCAAACTTCTACATGGGTACCATCGAGCAAAAAGTCTTAGTCGACATGAACTTGAAACCGGCCATATACTGCAGGTATGTTGACGACATTTTTTACACAGGTACCTGATGTCAGACATCTGCAGGAGCTGAAGGAGGCATTTGAGCAGAGTTCCGTGCTACGTTTCACTTACGAGATGGAAAAGGATGGGAAGCTGCCCTTTCTAGATGTAACAGTCATGGAAAAGGGCGGAGGTTTCCACACTGCAGTCTACACTAAGGAAACAAACATAGGAATGTGCCTAAATGCCAACAGCGACTGCCCAGACAGGTACAAGAGGAGTGTTGTTAACGCATACGTCGACCGTGCTCTCAGCCACAGCTCAGAATGGAAGCAAGTCGACGAAGAACTCTGTAGGGTAAGGCAGGTCCTAGTCAATAACGGCTTCTCCAATGGTTTCGTCGAAGACATCATAAGAAGGAAAGTGAAAAGCCATGCAACCTCTGAAGAGACAACTAACACAACACCTATACCCCCTATTAGACTATTTTACAGGAACTTCTTTTCCACAGCTCATAAAACGGAGGAAAGGGTCCTGAAAGATATTGTTAATAGAAACGTTATCCCTACAGACAAAAATCAGAGGATACAACTGACGATTTACTATAAAACCAGAAAAACGGCCAGCCTACTCATGAGAAACTCTCCAGACACAAAACAGAACGCTTTAAAAGAGACTAACGTCGTCTATGCCTTCAAATGCCCTCTTGGGGACTGTAAGCTCCAAAAAACCCAGTATATAGGCAAGACAACAACATCTCTTTCTAGGCGTTTAACGATGCATAAGCAACAGGGCTCCATTAAGGAACATATAATCTCTTCCCACAACCAAACCATCGCCAGAGAAATCCTAGTAAACAACACAGAAATCATCGATAGATACAGCGATAGCAGGCGGCTTGACGTTTGCGAGGCACTACACATCAAGAAGTCAACACCAGCAATCAACAGCCAATTATTGCACAACTATATTCTACCCACCTCAAGACTCCGCTCCAATATAGAAGCATCAAGAAATATGGACCAATAGGCTTTCTACAAACACTTATATATATATATATATATATATATAATATATATATATATATATATTTGTGTGTTTTTTTTTGGGGGGGGGGGAACATGAAATTGAATCACAAGAAGGTGTCCAACAAGGTGACCCCCTTGCTCCCTTTCTTTTCTGCCTAGTATTCAAGGAAGTCACCGATAACCTGTCCAGTGAGCTCAACATTTAGTTTTTGGATGATGGTACTCTAGCCGGCTCCCCAGCTAGAGTACTGGGGATACATATATATATATATATATATATATATATATATATATATATATATATATATATATATATATATATATATATATATGTCGTACCTAGTAGCCAGAACTCACTTCTCAGCCTACTATTCAAGGCCCGATTTGCCTAATAAGCCTAGTTTTCCTGAATTATTATATTTACTATAATTTTTTTCATATGAAATGATAAAGCAACCCTTTTCTCTATGTATGAGGTCAATTTTTTTTTATTGGAGTTAAAATTAACGTAGATATATGACCGAACCTAACCAACCCTACCTAACCTAACCTAACCTATATTTATAGGTAAGGTTAGGTTAGGTAGCCAAAAAAAGCTAGGTTAGGTTAGGTAGGTTAGGTAGACGAAAAAACATTAATTCATGAAAACTTGGCTTATTAGGCAAATCGGGCCTTGAATAGTAGGCTGAGAAGTGCGTTCTGGCTATTAGGTACGACATATATATATATATATATATATATATATATATATATATATATATATATATATATATATATATATATATATATATATATATATATATATATATATATACAGGTATATATATGTCGTACCTAGTAGCCAGAACGCACTTCTCGGCCTACTATGCAAGGCCCGATTTGCCTAATAAGCCATGTTTTCATGAATAAATTGTTTTTCGAATACCTAACCTAACCTAATCTAACTTTTTCGGCCACCTAACGTAACCTATAAAGATAGGTTAGGTAGGGTTGGTTAGGTTCGGTCATATATCTACGTTAATTTTAACTCCCAATAAAAAATAATTGACCTCATACATAATGAAATGGGTAGCTTTATCATTTCATAAGAAAAAAATTAGAGAAAATATATTAATTCATGAAAACTTAGCTTATTAGGCAAATCGGGCCTTGCATAGTAGGCTGAGAAGTGCGTTCTGTCTACTAGGTACGACATATATATATATATATATATATATATATATATATATATATATATATAATATATATATATAACGCTGAACTGTAATACCAATCCTGACCTTAAAAGCTTCATTGAAGGTTGTAACAGAACCCATGAGCACCACACCAGAAACAAATACAGTTTTGATATTTTAAGAGTACGACTTAATCAAACTAGAAATGCTCTACAAATCAAGGAACCCAGAATGTGGAATGACCTTCCCAATCATGTTAAAGACTGTACCTCTCTCAACCAGTTTAAGATAAAAACTAAGCACTACCTAATTAACTCCCTGTAACCTACCTTTCCCCTATAATGTCAACCCATGTCTGTTATTTTTTTAAACAATGCTGTTTGTCGACCATACTGTATTTTTGCTGTTTTTCTGCTATGTTCCCCCCTTTTTTTATTTTTTTATTTTCTCAACACATTTTATACTTTAATCTCAATTAGTATTAAGTTTTAGTCTTTAGTGTTTTTCCTCCCTGAAACGCTTTGCGTAATAGTGGCTTTAGGCATTGTATGTACTAGCCCTATCTATAAATTCATCAATATTTGTATCACACCTTGTATGCATGTACTTTACCTAAATAAACATTTGAATTTGAATTTGAATATTAAATATATCCTCAAAGCCTAAGGCCATTCTGTCCTCCAGGTGGGCACTTTACTCGACCCCCTCGTGGTCATCGCCGTCAGCCCCTTCGAGTTCTAAAAATCACCTTTAATAGTAGGACCCTTCCGCCCTCTACGTTCAGGAGTACATTCCCTCTCCTAGACTTTGCAATAAGTGCTGAAAGTTCAGGCATGGTGCTCTCAAATGCACAAGTACTGTGTATCTATGCCCCTTGTGTAGGGATAATGATCACTCTAAGTCAGAGTGCTCTTCCCCTCAGGCTCGCTACCTCAATTGCGGTGAACCTTCTCCCGCACGTATGTTCACTACAATCTTAAGGAAGTCGTCCTCCACTTGAAACACTGGGATCGTCTGTCTTTTTAATGAAGCGAGACACCAAGTTCGCTGTCTCACCCCTTTCACTGGCGTATCTTGTGCTCGCGTGTTGCGTTCTACCTCTCCTCGTCCTTCCCACCTTACTCAGTCTCAACCGTTTCCAGGCCTTAGACACGGACACGCCCACCTCCTCCTCTGTTCCTTTACGTTCTGTCCTGAAGGGGCCCCCCTCCTGGTTCTCCATCTGGAGTTTCCCCCCTTCCTACCCAGTCTGCCATGTCTCCTGTGTCTTCTTTCCCCGATCCTTCTTCCCATCCCTTCCCCCAGTCTCGTGGCCCTCCACACCGCCTGTCTGTCCAGGCTGATATACATCATCCTCCCTGCAATCTCCATGTTGTTCACTCCCATTCATCTTCTCCTGTTAAGACAATTGAGTCTGTCACCCAGTACGTTGTTGCTGGAACACCTGTCTCTTCGAGTCTGAAACATAAGCCTGGCTCCTCTCTTTTGTCCTCCCCGGCGGGTAAGAAGGCAACACTCTCTTCCTTCCCCCCCCCCCCTACCCCTGACTCTCTCACTCCATCCCCTCCCATTTCGGTGGTCATGCCCCCTGTCCCAGCCATGGAGGTTACTTTAGCCCCTGATTCCCTCCCCTGTTTCTGCCCCACCCCCTCCTCCTGCTGTCCCAGACCACCCCTATCAGTTGTCTTCTCCTCCTCCGGAATCTACCCGTCCGCCTCTGGTCTGTCCTCCCACTCCCTTCACTCCATCCTTACTCAGTTTATAAATGCCCCCTTAACCCTGACTTTGCTGACTCTGATCCTGATCCTGAGCTTATTTAATATATTGTGTTCTTCTTTACCTTTGTTTCTTCATTATTCTCTGTTGCTGTCCTTTCTCTTTTTGCCGATGTCTATTCTTCAATGCTTCAATGGATTATTCGTGGATTTTATGCCAACTTCCATGAACTCCAACTCATGATTACACAGTTTTCACCCCTTTTTGTATGTCTCCAGGAGCCAATGCTTGGTGCTCGTCCTGGTCACTTCCGTGGTTATTCCTTTTTCTCTCCCCCCTTCCCCAACTTTTTCTGGGGCTCATAACTCTACTGCTCTCTCGATTCGTACTAATATTCCCTTCGTCCCCCTACATTTTCCATCCCTATCCAATGTTCTGCTGCCCATGTCTTTGTCAGAGTCAATGGTATACGGTTTGTTCCATTTATCTTCCCCCCCCCCCCCAAATGTCCCACTTTCTCCTCCTGATCTTAAGGACCTACTGGACTCCTTGCCGGAGCCTGTGCTCCTGTTGAGTGATTTCAACTGTTGACATACCTGTTGGGTATCTGGGGCTTTACTCACATATTGAATTATTTAATAATGATAATTAACATAAATCGAAGGACCATCCACTTTTGAGAAAAGAGGGAAAACAAATAAAGGTGAGTATGAATTTAACACTATAGAACCAGTGCCTATGTATGGTAATTGATTTAACAATCACTTAAAGACAATGAATAGACTGTATTATTAATTGATTAAAGTTAAAGCCTCAAATATCAACATTGGGGGGTTATTTCTAGACGTTCATATATATCTAGGAACCAGTGTGGTTCGTCACTAGTTCATTAAAAGGTCAGTAACATGGCAAAAACTGAACTAGAATGTAGATTCAAGATATGACATATTAAATAATTAATAATGAAAGATTATTAAATCTTAAGAAATAATAAATGTAGGTTCATTAAACACCGAGTGATAAATTCTTGCGTTAGATTATTCCTCTTAACTATCCTATATGAATTTATATAGAGAAACTACTACTAATCTTATTCAAATTTCTACAAAAACATATGTCTTAGCTGTAAGACGACTTCACTAAGTCCGTTTCGTTACTCGCCCACGTGATCACAAGATTCCAATAATGAAGAAACCAGCAGTGAACATCATAGGTGAAGAGAGACAACTTGTTACATCCTCGCCTGCACGCTGCAATCATGGAAATTTGAGTAGCATTTGATTAGGCTATGAATTATTTAAATATTCATTGAAATAAAAAGGGAAAATCAACTAACATTGTAGTATAGGTCTTCTTGTAATATAACGACAGACTACCCACAAATACACGATCTTGAATGATGTATCAAACCAGAAAAGTATACTTAACGTGAGCGTGCGAGAACACTAAGGTCTGCCGGTATCGCATCTGTCAGTCCCTGGCGTCCACTGCTGTATACGCGTAATAACAGGTCATGACTATAATTGTAGACGCATTATTAAACTGTTGAGCACTGTAGACCACGTGATGGTATTGAATGGCGGCCGTCTGTTGAGCTACCACGCGACTAATGCTGTGCGACTTGTCAGCCACGCCAATCCTCACGTCTCGCTGTGCGACTCGTCAGCCACGCCAATCCTCACGTCTCGCTGTGCGACTCGTCAGCCACGCCAATCCTCACGTCTCGCTGTGCGACTCGTCAGCCACGCCACTCCTCACGTCTCGCTGTGCGACTCGTCAGCCACGCCACTCCTCACGTCTCGCTGTGCGACTCGTCAGCCACGCCAATCCTCACGTCTTGCTGTGCGACTCGTCAGCCACGCCAATCCTCACGTCTCGCTGTGCGACTCGTCAGCCACGCCAATCCTCACGTCTCGCTGTGCGACTCGTCAGCCACGCCAATCCTCACGTCTCGCTGTGCGACTCGTCAGCCACGCCAATCCTCACGTCTCGCTGTGCGACTCGTCAGCCACGCCAATCCTCACGTCTTGCTGTGCGACTCGCCAGCCATGCCAATCTTCACATAATTAATTATTATACAGAATACTGATAAAAGTAGAGAACCTTACTCAATTCTCTAACATATTGGTAATAAATATGTCATACTAGACAATATCTGATGCAATCCTGCCTCTCGATGTGGTGAGAATGTCAGCAAATGACGCGCAGATAGAAATATTAGTTTATATTAGTACTACAGTAAGTAAAGTTAATTGATACTGTAATTAATATACAACAGTAGTGTATTGTGATACAATAGAGATGTATCAGTGTTGGAAATTTCCAACAATACCCTCTGGGGTGATGTTCTGACAAACACCCGAGGCCACCTTCTGGAACCATTTGTCCTCTCTTCTTCCGTCTCTTCTGAATCCTGGTGAAACCACTCAAGTGAACTCTCGCACTCGCACCCTTTCCTGTCTTGATCTTTTTCTTTGTTTGTCATCTCTTTACTTAGATTTCATGTGACGGGTTTTTAATGACCTCCATAACAGTGACCATTTCCCCATCCTTGTTATCTTTTTCTCTTTTCACCCTCCCTTTTCCTTCCCTAGGTGGTAGTTTGCCAGGGCTGACTGGAATCTATTCACCCTCCATGCTACTCTCTCCGACCTCTCCGCTCTGCCTTTCCCTCACGCCCTCCTCCTTTTTCATGATACTGTCTTCGACACTGCCTTCCTCTTTATTCCTCGCTCTACCTTCCGGGGCACGTAGAAGTGCGTTCTCTGGTGGAACGCTGTAAGCGTGCAGCCTGGAATAAATACCAACGTCGGCAGACGGCTGATTCTTTTATTTTGTTTCGGAAGGCAAGAGCAGTGGCCCATAGGACCATCCGTACAGTTAAACGTGAGAGTTGGCAATCTTATGTTTCCACCATTACATCCGAAACTCCTCTACCGCAAATCTGGAAGAAAGTCCGCAAGAAGTAAGTTCGTTCCAGATGTCTCACGGTCCTTCACCTCCAGGTACTCTTGTGGCGGACCCAGTGAAGGTCGTAACCGAACTGGGTTCCCACTTTTCTACTGTTAGCTCTGGTTCTCATCTTCCTCAATCCTTCCTTCTTCTTAAGCCCGCTCTTGAATCTCATCCCTTAGATTTCTGCACTCATCTCCACCTTCCCTATAAAGATGCCTTCTCTCTCTCTCTCTTTGAACTGCAGTCTGCCCTGGCCCTCTGCGGTTCTACGGCAGGGGGTTAAGATGAAATTCATTATGAGATGCTTCGGCATCCCCCTCTTTGCACGTCTCAGTATTTACTGAGTCTGTATAATCAGGTCTGGGAGTCGTCGTCAGTCTCTGAGGACTGGCTCAATGCCGTTGTACTGCCCTATTCGGAAACCGGGGTCTCTCGGGACATTCCCTAAGGACTTCCGCCCTATTTCCCTCACCGAGTTGTGTTAACAAACTCTTTGAATGAGTGGACAATGTGTGTCTGATGTAGTACTTGGAATGCTTTCACCTCCTCTTCCCTTCTGAATTTGGTTTTCACAAGTGCCGCAGCACGACTTATGTTCTGGTGAACTTGGACGTTCATATTCGCACTGCTTTTGCTGTGAAGACCTTCATTGTAGCTTTCCTTTTTGACCTGGAAAAGGCTACGACACCACCTGGAGATACCATATTCTGTCCCAACTTCGTTATTTTGGCCTTCGTGGTAATCTCCCTCTCTTCCTCCGAAGCTTCCTCTCTCATCGTTCCTTTAGAGTGAGGCTTGGTGCCACTCTCTCTGCCTCTTCGACAATACGAAGGTGTACCCCAAGGTAGTGTTCTGAGTACTAATCTTTTTCTGGTTGCCCTCAATGGTCTTCTTCCCTCCCTTCTGGCGTCCTCTCCGCTCTCTATATCAACGATCTTGCCCTCTGCTGTCGAAGTGATGATTCACCTATCCTTCAACGGCGGCTTCAACTTGCGATTGATGCTGTGTTGTCTTGGGCTCCAATCATGACTTCAAGTTCTCTGCAACTAAGACTTTTGCTGTGACTTTTACTCGGAAGCATGTCGTTCTCCGTCCCTCTTTGTCGCTTTATGGTCATCCCCTTGTGTACAAAGATTTTCCTAAGCTTTTGGGGTTAATCTTTGACACTCGTTTGTCTTGGTCACCCCATATCTCTTACCTCCGTGTTGAATGCTCTAAGGCCCTTAACCTACTTAAGGTTTTGTCCCATACTTCTTGGGGACCGGATAGGAGTACACTCCTCTCTTTACATTCCTCTCTCATACTGTTCAATCTCGATTATGGTTGCATTGTTTACTCTTCTGCTTCTCCTTCTACTCTTCGCCGTCTTGATCCTTGGCACCATACTGGGTTGCACCTCAGCTCTGGTGCCTTTCGTTCAACTCCTGCCCTCAGCTTGTATGTTGACACTCGCTTCCTGTCTCTCCAGGACCGCCGAGACCGCTACTATCTTCGCTACCTTGCGTGGTCCTTACAACACCCTCACTCTTGCCTGTGTCGTGCTTTGACTTTTCCCCAGTCCTATAGTTCCTGTTCCCCTTCACCATCTCCCTCTTTCTGTCTGGTTGTCTCTCCTGCAACATTCTCTTTCAGTTTGTATTACTAACATTTCTCCTCGTGTTGTTCCGTGCATGCCTCTGTGGAGGGTCCCCCTTCCTAAATATTGTAAATCTCTGACTCACATCACTAACGCTTTTACCTCTTCTACAGTTCTGAAACGCCTTTTCCTTGAACACTTATCTTCACACTCCCACTCCGTTTCCATCTTCACCATTTGGTCTAAATCTGTGCATGGTATAGGCAACTCTGTTGTTTTTCCTGACCACACCTATATGTGTCGCCTGCTTCCGGAGACTAGCATCTTCACTGCAGAACTTTATGCTATTCTCTATGCTCTTCGTCTCCTGCTTTCTCGCTGTCAATCCTCCTTTGTGGTTGTAGTTGACTCTCGCAGTGCCTTTATGGCTCTGGAGTCCTTTAATCCAGTCAATCTGGTGGTCGTCGAGGTTCAACATTGACTGTTTCTTATCTCCAGTAGATTTAAGACAATTGAGTTTTGCTGGGTTCCCAGCCATATTGGTGTCTCTTTCAATGAGCGTGTGGATGCTGCCGCTCAGGAAGCTCTCCGCACCTATCCTATCTCCCATAAAGGGATTCTTTATTCTGACTTTTACCCAGTTATTCATTCCTCCATCCTTGCCCAATGGCAGAGTTGTTGGTCTTCTGATACTGGTAACAAACTGCATACTCTTAAGAGTAGTGTGTCCCCGTGGCCTTCCTCCTACCACCGTAACCGAGTGGGAAACGGTTCTGGCGAGGTTGCGTATTGGCCAGACGAGCTTAAGTGTCTCATGGACACTTAATGGAGCGCCGCCCTGCTCCTTATTGTCCTAACTGCATTATCCCTCTTACAGTTGTGCATATCCTTGTTGAATGTCTTCACTTCCAGGACGAGCGTGTCTTGCTTTCCGACCGTCCCTCGCGGTCACTTGTCCCTCGATAGGATTCACCAAGAATCGGATACTTTTGATATCGTTCGCCTTAAGCGTTTGTTCTCGTATTGGCATCCTTAGTGATATTTAGCGCCCTCTGATTATTCCACACATTTGATGGTGCTACATAGCCTTTCCGGTTTGGTGCCTTCTTTGATAATTACTTACTTGCGTTAATACACAAAACAGCAGTAAAGATATGCATATGCTAACTATGATGCATGACTGATGTGTAGCTGAATTATGGCAGAAATAGTCTGATTATATACTGTATGTCAGCCACAAGCAAGTAATTACCAAAAGAAGGCGCCAAGCTGGGGAATGTCAGCCACAAGTAGAGCTCCTAATTAATTTGATTTTAAACCTTAATATGTTCTATATCATGAGACATTCGGAACCATACTATATATTTTCAAATTTTTGTCATTAAAGTATTTATATACCTGAGGGTCACTTACATTAGTGGCATCGACGAGGACAAGAAGCTGGCGGCTTGTCGATGGTCCCCCCATTTGTTGTGATGATCTTCTCCAGTTAACCCTTAAAATTTACCATTTTACCTTTGGTACGCCACAGATAAAATGTTATATTTTATTTACTGTAATATATAGCATGAATATTATACTCATCATGCAAGTTGTAGTTTATTGGACACCCCATACTCATCTTGTGAGTGCAACCCTTCTTTCGAATAGACAGTACCCTTTAAAACTAAATGTAATAAGTACATTCCTGACTGTCTAAATAGTATATCATTACACTTAATTATGCTGTTACATTTACCTTCCCATATATTCCCCTTATTTCTTGTTAATACACTCAAAATTTTTAGGTTGAAGTTTTTGTGTTCAATTCTATGCACACAAGTTTTAAATATAAAGAATTTCTTTTTCCGTTGTTTTAAACAATAGAGATTTTATAAAAAAAAATGCAAATATCCTGAGATACTTTATAATTTATTGAAAGACTTTAGTTTTGATTTATTAGTTCTATAAAACTGTAATATCCATATAGATATAGGTTAGGTATTAATTGTAATTAATAAGCAATAAATGCTATTTACATGTTTGTCCTCCTACATAACTAAGGTAAGTTCAGGTCGTGGTTTTCTATACAGCTTTTTAGGTAAACAATAATATTCACAATATTTTGGTGGAATGCTGGCGATTAAGTGCATTTATGTACTATGCCGATAGTCAGGATTGTACTTATTACATTTAGTATTAAAACGTACTGTCTATTCTGAAGATTGTCTGTATATTAAGAACATAAATTATTGACTTAGTTATGTTAGTTTAGGTTAGGTAGGGTTGGTTAGGTTCGGTCACGTACCTACTTTAGTTTTAAATCATATTAAAAACTTAACTCATACATAATGAAATGGATAGCTTTATCATTTCATTACAAAAAAATCGAAAAATATGTAAATTCTGGAAAACTTGGCTTATTTAACAAATCGGGCCTTGCATAGTAGGCCGAGGACTGTGTTCTGGCTGGCTACTAGGTACGACATATATATATATATATATATAATATATATATATATATATATATATATATATATATATATATATATATATATATATATATATATATATATATATATTAGTATATTTTGGTAGCAGTCTTTCCTGTAGACATATATTATTAAATATGACCGAAAAAGTAAGATTAATAATTCTAACACGAATTTTCTCAATCTTTCGTACATTACGCTTCACTGTTGGAGGTAAATCAAAAATCAATTCTCCAAAATTCATTTTTATTTCTAGTCTGACGCGACACGGGCGCGTTTCGTAAAACTTATTACATTTTCAAAGACTTTAGTTCACAAATACACAACTGAATAGAACTTACGTATCTCCGATTTTATATCTACATTTGAGTGAGGTGGAAGGGGTGATGTGGCATTAACACAAGACAGAACAAAATGTGGTATTAATAGGGTATTAATTTCATCAACACAAGACAGAACAAGGGTATTAATAGGGTATTAATTTCATCAACACAAGACAGAACACGAAACAATGGATATTGAATAGAAGTGTTTGTAGAAAGCCTATTGGTCCATATTTCTTGATGCTTCTATATTGGAGCGGAGTCTTGAGGTGGGTAGAATATAGTTGTGCAATAATTGGCTGTTGATTGCTGGTGTTGACTTCTTGATGTGTAGTGCCTCGCAAACGTCAAGCCGCCTGCTATCGCTGTATCTATCTATCTATATATATATATATATATATATATATATATATATATATATATATATATATATATATATATATATATATATATATATATATATATATGTCGTACCTAGTAGCCAGAACGCACTTCTCAGCCTACTATGCAAGACCCGATTTGCCTAATAAGCCAAGTTTTACTGAATTAATATATTTTCTCTAATTTTTTTATTATGAAATGATAAAGCTACTCATTTCATAATGTATGAGGTCATTTTTTTCTTATTGGAGTTAAAATTAACGTAGATATATGACCGAACCTAACCAGCCCTACCTAACCTAACCTATCTCTATAGGTTAGGTTAGGTTAGGTAGCCGAAAAAGTCAGATTAGGTTAGGTTAGGTAGGTTAGGTAGTCGAAAAACAATTAATTCATGAAAACGTGGCTTATTAGGCAAATCGGGCCTTGCATAGTTGGCTGAGAAGTGCGTTCTGGCTACTAGGTACGACATATATATATATATATATATATATATATATATATATATATATATATATATATATATATATATATATATATATGTCGTACCTAGTAGCCAGAACGCACTTCTCAGCCAACTATGCAAGGCCCGATTTGCCTAATAAGCCACGTTTTCATGAATTAATTGTTTTTCGACTACCTAACCTACCTAACCTAACCTAATCTGACTTTTTCGGCTACCTAACCTAACCTAACCTATAGAGATAGGTTAGGTTAGGTTAGGCAGGGTTGGTTAGGTTCAGTCATATATCTACGTTAATTTTTACTAAAATAAAAAAAAATTGACCTCATACATAATGAAATGGGTAGCTTTATCATTTCATAAGAAAAAAATTAGAGAAAATATATTAATTCATGAAAACTTGGCTTATTAGGCAAATCGGGCCTTGCATAGTAGGCTGAGAAGTGCGTTCTGGCTACTATAAATATATATATATATATGTGTGTATATCACGAAAATAAACACGTGATTAAGAATGTGACAATGTCAGACCACGGAGGAAAAATGAAACAGGAAATTTCCTTAAGTACTTTCGTATATTAAATACATCTTCAGAAGGTCCTTCTGAAGATGTATTTAATATACGAAAGTACTTAAGGAAATTTCCTGTTTCATTTTTCCTCCGTGGTCTGACATTGTCATATATATATATATATATATATATATATATATATATATATATATATATATATATATATATATATATATATAAATATATATATATATATATATATATATATATATATATATATATATATATATATATATATATATATATATATATATATATATATATATATATATATTCAATGAAACATGTTTGAAAGAAAACCTGCTGCCAGTATACACCAATATAAACCCACATGACCCAGCAGTCCGCAATACAGAGTTTACCTATAAGTATAGGCAAGAGCTCATTCGGCATCAACTAAACAAGAAGAAGGAAGCCCTCCAAACCTTTATAGAGCAGGCGGAGCATCTGTTAAACAAATGGACCCAGTACGACATCCCTATCCAACTCAAGCAAACCATCAACAGTGAACTATTTAACCTGAAACAACAACATAAAACTCTTGTAGAAACAAAGACACTCCTTAAGTTAACATCCCTAAACGGTGGACAGCTAAAAATCCCTCGTCCTAAAGATGGCTACTTTAACCTGACTTCTTATGATCTTACCCAGGACCAACGAGACCTCTTAAATCTTGGTCTAAATTGTCAATTCTTATCTAAACCAAAGATGCATCAAAAACGCCTGGAAATCGAAATGCTTCTGGACGATATCCATAAGCTAGAAGACAACAAAAAAGTCATCACCACGGACACACTTCAAGCTGAACTACTTGCAGAAGCAGGGAAAAAACAAGGAACATATTCATCTACAATCTTAACCCCACGACTCAAAGAAGCAGCGAAACAACTAAAAAATCTGAAAGACGTAACAATAAGAAAAGCCGACAAAACAGCAGCATATGTATTGATTCCTACCAATGAATACATGAACAAAATTAGCGACATCCTAAGTGACGACTCCAAATTTCAACGAATCACGAGGAACCCCGTAGAAGACCTTAAGCGGAAAGTAAACAAAACAATTACAGCAATCAACGCAAAGAAAGGTAGTGTGCATTTCAATAAACTTCAAGGCGACTATGGCTTAGGATATGCCTACGGCAATGTTAAGACGCATAAACCAGGTAACCCACTACGCCCTATAATCAGCCAAATACCAACCCCAACTTATCACCTGGCAAAAAAACTCAATGAACTCCTAACTCCATACACTCCAAGTAAGTTTAGTCTACAATCATCAGCAGATTTCCTAGAATTGATCAAATCTACCCAGCCCGATGGAATCATCGCTTCCCTGGACGTTGAATCCCTTTTTACCAACGTCCCAGTCGACACAACCATAGGAATGATACTGGACAGAGTATACAGAGACGAGAGCACCCCCAAATTAGACATACCTGAGCCACACTTGAAAAGTCTTCTCGAAGCATGTACAAAGGAAGCCCCTTTCATCAGTCCACAAGGAGACATGTATTTACATATAGACAGAGTAGCAATGGGCTCCCCCTTAGGAGTTTTATTTGCTAATTTTTATATGGGAACCATCGAAGATAGGGTCTTCAGTAGCAGACAAAAACCAACTGTATACTGCCGTTATGTAGATGACATATTCGTAATAGTAAAAGACTCAGATGAACTAATTGACCTAAAAAGACACCTAGAGAGAGAGTCAGTACTCCGATTTACACATGAAAATAGTGAAAATAACAGTCTGCCATTCTTGGATGTACTAATAACAAAAACAGGAACCTCTTTAAGCACCAACGTATATACCAAGCCCACCAACATAGGATTATGCCTGAACGGTAGAAGTGAGTGCCCCCAAAGATACAAAGCCAGTGTTCTCAATGCTTGTATTCGTCGAGCGCTTACCCACTGCTCTGAATGGAGCAACGTGAGTAGAGAGTTTGAAAGAGTAACTCAGGTATTGGTGAACAACGGATATAGCAACGCGGAAATAAACGCTGCTATAAGAAGACACTTGGACCGTTGGTATAATTCAGAACCTAGAACAGAAACCACAACACCCCCAATAAAATTATATTACAAATCAACCATGCACAGTGAACATATAAAAGAGGAAAGAATAATGAAAGAAATAATCCGTAAAGGAGTAAAAAGCACTACTCCTAACCAAAACATAAACCTGATAATATTCTACAAAACCAAGAAGACTTCCGAACTCCTTATCAAAAACAGCCCGAAGCCGACGGAGAACCCTCTACAGCAGTCAAGCGTTGTATACATGTACACTTGCCGCCACGAAGGATGTAACCTTCAATGTAAGTACATAGGTATGACGTCGACCAAGCTGACGAGGCGTTTGACATGCCATCTTCAATCTGGTGCCCCTAGGAATCACATGAGACAAGCCCATGACATTACTCTAACAAGAGAAATGTTGAACAAGAATACTTGCATAATAGATAAAACCCAAGATTCAAGAAGATTACAAATTCTTGAGGCAATTCACATAAGAATAGAGCGACCTACCATGAACACCCAAATCACGGAACTATTTACTCTACCCACCATGAGAGTAAGAACAAGACAAGAACATATCGATGCCAACACAGAAGACAATGTCCAACATAACAGGCCAATTACACTGGATTAATCTTTGTGTTTAGATAGGAGATGCCTCGTATGGGCCAATTAGCCTTCTGCAGCCCCTATGTTTATCCCTTATGTATCCCCCCATGTTTTTCACCTTCATTGTATTATCACCTGACCTAATGCGGGTATAAAATCAACTAGTATTGTAAGATTGTTCACTTGAGAATGAACCATGGAGGTTCGAAACGTCGTGCAAATTATACAAATAAGTGTAATACACTCTATAGTAAATCACTTCTTTTCTTCACCTTAAAAGTACGAAAATGAGTTTTGGAGAACTCCTATTCCAATTAAGCCCTGATGCTAAGAAAATAGTTAGAGGGATAGAAGCCCTAAACCAGAAAATAATAAATACAGAATATGCGGTCATATTCAATGAAACATGTTTGAAAGAAAACCTGCTGCCAGTATACACCAATATATATATATATATATATATATATATATATATATATATATATATATATATATATATATATATATATATATATATATATATATATATATATATGACCGAAAAAGTAAGATTAATAATTCTAACACGAATTTTCTCGATCTTTCGTACGTTTCTTTTCACTGTTGGTGGTAATTCAAAAATCAATTCTCCAAAATTTATTTTTATTTCTAGTGTGACGCGACACTTACATTTTCAAAGACTTTAGTTTACACATTGGCTTCTCCAATGGTTTCGTCGAAGACATCATAAGTAGGAAAGTGAAACGCCATGCAACCTCTGAAGAGACAACTAACACAACACCTATACCCCCTATTAGACTATTTTACAGGAACTTCTCTTCCACAGCTCATAAAACGGAGGAAAGGGTCCTGAAAGATATTGTTAATAGGAACGTTATCGCTACAGACAAAAATCAGAGGATACAACTGACGATTTACTATAAAACCAGAAATACGGCCAGCCTACTCATGAGAAACTCTCCAGACACAAAGCAGAACGCTTTAAAAGAGACCAACGTCGTCTATGCCTTCAAATGCCCTCTTGGGGACTGTAAGCTCCAAAAAAACCAGTATATAGGCAAGACAACAACATCTCTTTCTAGGCGTTTAACGATGCATAAGCAACAGGGCTCCATTAAGGAACATATAATCTCTTCCCACAACCAAACCATTGCCAGAGAAATCCTAGTAAACAACACAGAAATCATCGATAGATACAGCGATAGCAGGCGGCTTGACGTCTGCGAGGCACTACACATCAAGAAGTCAACACCAGCAATCAACAGCCAATTAATGCACAACTATATTCTACCCACCTCAAGACTCCGCTCCAATATAGAAGCATCAAGAAATATGGACCAATAGGCTTTCTACAATCACTTCCATTCAATACCCATTATTTCGTGTTCTGTCTTGTGTTTAGGAATTTAATACCCTATTAATACCACCTCATCCCATCCACCTCACTCAAATGTAGATATAAACAAATCGAAGATGTGTAAGTTCTATTCAGTTGTGTATGTGTAAACTAAAGTCTTTGAAAATGTAATAAGTTTTACGAAACGCGCCCAAGTGTCGCGTCAGACTAGAAATAAAAATGAATTTTGGAGAATTGATTTTTGAATTACCACCAACAGTGAAAAGAAACGTACGAAATATCGAGAAAGTTCGTGTTAGAATTATTAATCTTACTTTTTCGGTCATATTTAATAAAATATGTCTACAGGAAAGACTGCTACCAAAATATACTAATATAAATATATATATATATATATATATATATATATATATATATGTCGTACCTAGTAGCCAGAACGCACTTCTCAGCCTACTATGCAAGGCCAAATTTGCCTAATAAGCCAAGTTTTCCTGAATTAATATATTTTCTCTAATTTTTTTCTTATGAAGTGATAAAGCTACCCATTTCGTTATGTATGAGGTCAAATTTTTTTTATTGGAGTTAAAATTAACGTAGATATATGACCGAACCTAACCAACCCTACCTAACCTAACCTAACCTATCTTTATAGGTTAGGTTAGGTTAGGTAGCCGAAAAAGTTAGGTTAGGTTAGGTAGGTTAGGTAGTCGAAAAACAATTAATTCATGAAAACTTGGCTTAATAGGCAAATCGGGCCTTGCATAGTAGGCAGAGAAGTGCGTTCTGGCTACTAGGTACGACATATATATATATTGATATATATATATATATATATATATATATATATATATATATATATGTCGTACCTAGTAGCCAGAACGCACTTTTGAGCCTACTATGCAAGGCCCGATTTGCCTAATAAGCCAAGTTTTCCTGAATTAATATATTTTCTCTAATTTTGTTCTTATGAAATGATAAAGCTACCCATTTCATTATGTATGAGGTAAATTTTTTTTTATTGGAGTTAAAATTAACGTAGATATATGACCGAACCTAACCAACCCTACCTAACCTAACCTAACCTATCTCTATAGGTTAGGTTCGGTTAGGTAGCCGAAAAAGTTAGGTTAGGTTAGGTTAGGTAGGTTAGGTAGTCGAAAAAACATTAATTCATGAAAACTTGGCTTATTTGGCAAATCGAGCCTTGCATAGTAGGCTGAGAAGTGCGTTCTGGCTACTAGGTACGACATATATATATATATATATATATATATATATATATATATAAATATATATATATATATATATATATATATATATATATATATATATATATATATATATATATGTCGTACCTAGTAGCCAGAACGCACTTCTCTGCCTACTATGCATTGCCCAATTTGCCTAATAAGCCAAGTTTTCATGAATTAATGTTTTTTCGACTACCTAACCTACCTAACCTAACCTAACCTAACTTTTTCTGCTACCTAACGTAACCTAACCGATAGAGATAGGTTAGGATAGGTTAGGTAGGGTTGGTTAGGTTCGGTCATATATCTACGTTAGTTTTAACTCCAATAAAAAAAAATTGACCTCATACATAATGAAATGGGTAGCTTTATCATTTCATAAGAAAAAAATTAGAAAAAATACATCAATTCAGGAAAACTTGGCTTAATAGGCAAATCGGGCCTTGCATAGTAGACTGAGAAGTGCGTTCTGGCTATTTGGTACGACATATATATATATATATATATATGTCGTACCTAGTAGCCAGAACTCACTTCTCAGCCTACTATGCATGGCCCGATTTGCCTAATAAGCCTAGTTTTCATGAATTAATGTTTTTTCGACAACCTAACCTACCTAACCTAACCTAACCTAACGTTTTCGGCTACCTAACCTAACCTAACCTATAAAGATAGGTTAGGTTAGGTTAGGTAGGGTTGGTTAGGTTCGGTCATATATCTACGTTAATTTTAACTCCAATAAAAAAAAATTGACCTCATACTTAATGAAATAGGTAGCTTTATCATTTCATAAGAAAAAAATTAGAGAAAATATATTAATTCAGTAACACTTGGCTTATTAGGCAAATCGGGCCTCGCATAGTAGGCTGAGAAGTGAGTTCTGGCTACTAGGTACGACATATATATATATATATATTGTGACGATAATCTCCTTCAAGAGATTGAGCCTGCTCTTCCCTCCATAATTACGTCTTCACAATTATATAAAAAGACTATGGAAGAAATGTCCAACAACGACAACACCACCAGCAAGGCTTGCCAGGGTGAGCAAAAACGTATACAGCCAGCCACCTGTTCGAACTCCAACCACCAAACTACCCGTTGATCGCTACGGCTCCGCTGATTGGTCGCCGGTCTGGCTGCACCTGCCTCGCCCCCCCCAATACTACCTGATGTCTGGGGTCGCCCCAACATCAGTCCTCAGAATGTTCAGTGCTTTCGTAGCCAGCACTCCTCCCAGCTAGACGTTAGCGTGTACTGAGAGAGGTGGTGGCTTTAAGCCAATATTCCAGCACCTCCCACTTACCTTTGTGTTGCACTTCTTGTTATTTTGCCTTAACGTAACTTTTCATTGTGTCATTTAAGTATTCTTATTATTTTGATTCATTGATTTTATTATAAGAATTTGTTTGTGCATTATTTTCATGTTTTGATTTATTTAACGTAATTAAAATTTCATTGTTAAAGTTTACTTGTGTTTTGTGTGTCTTCTCCTTACCTTACCACAGACGAAGTTCCAGTTTTTTCTATTTTTTTTTATAACTATGTGACGAGGCCATACCCCTAGCCTTAAACAGCCGAACACCAACGCGTTACCGTCACAAGTTATATGGGGGCCTGTCCTAGGAGCTTCACTCAGGTACTGGTGCCAAGTGGTAATTTATGGTAAGCGTATTTAACTTTGTTAACGTAGCTTTACTATTTTTCATTCAATTTCATTTTTTATAAGGTGCGGTGTATTGTGCATTACGAGAGTAACATATAGTGAAGGTGAGACAACTTTGGATTACGTGGTGACTGTAGGCCTCAGTCATACTCTTAATTGGTCATCTCTCCCTCCATGTTATTACTCGTATTTACCATCTATGTCCCTTGAATATTTCTCATTCTGACAGATCATCATATTGGTACCCTGGTACTGTGGTCTGCCCCGGGTCAAGAGTACCCAATCTTCTGCAATCTGACTGTAGGAGGACAAAGAGGGCCATAGTTCCTCTAGCTCGAACTTTAGTTGCTGAATTGGGACCTCAGCAGCAGTTCTCGTCACAAGTTGACACCTCGCACCCCTACACGTCAGTCAGAGATGATGATACATACAACGGTAGGGAATTAGCTTATTTTTTCAGAGCACAAAAGTTCGCTAATTCTGTAAGTATCATATTAAATTCAGTAGGAAAAACTTGCTTTATGTCCTATAGAGACTTGGCAAGGTATGCCTACATCCTTGGACTACCAATTTTACTTTTGAAGCATTTAACTGTTTCATTTGTTTTCGAAACTCTGTTTCATTTGTTAGTAGGATTTTCTTGCCCTTATTCTCTTACATGAGTACCGGGTACAAGATTTCCTGCGCCCTTGATTTAATTTAATCATTTAATATCTTTCACTTAACGATTAATTGTTAAAGATCACACAGGATAGGTACCAGTTGCCACGTTGTCCTGTTTCTGACATTTCATTATTGAACATTCGTGTACCTTTATTTGCTAATTTCACCATGTTTCGTCTCCAAACTTTCCGTGCAAATCCAGCAGGTGAAATAGGGACTTTAAGTCGTGCCAAGAGGACTGAACTACAAACTCTTGCACATGAGTATCAACTAGAAGTTCCCTACCAAGCCAACAAAAATGACCTACACAACCTGTTGCTGGATTACTATTTAGAGCAAGGTAAGATAGACTCTGAAACTCATGAAACTTACTATATTGCAGATAAAACTGACTTGGCAACGATGAAACTTAAACTAGAGCTGGCCAAGATTGAACGTGAGCAGCAAAGGGAAGCCCTCGAACAACAAGAACGAGCGGCTGCCATAAGAAGGGAAGAACACGAACGCGAGGTCGCATTACTCCGTGAACGTGAACGAGTACAGCTTGAAACACTCCAGGAGCGGGAACGCTTACAGCTTGAAACCAAACAACGCGAGTTGGAAATACAACGCGAACATGACAAGCAACAAGCGACTCTGGCTCTAGAGTGTCGTCAACGTGAAACCACACCAGAGGAACTACAGCACTATTGAAAAGGAGCTACTATCCATCGTCCTGAACCTCCAACACTTCTCTCCGTACCTACAAGGCGCCAGGTCTACCACCATCTTCTCAGACCACAACCCTCTCCGCTTCCTACATCAAGCCCAATTCACCAACCAGCGTCTTCTACGATGGGCTCTGTATTTACAAGACTTCAACCTGGAGATCCGCTATATCAAGGGTTCTGACAACACCATAGCCGATGCCCTCTCCAGAGTTTATGAAGTAGAAGCAACTCCATCCATTACTCCACCACATAACGACGTACTTCTTCCAGAACCGCAGGCTTCGGGGGAGAGTTGTGACGATAATCTCCTTCAAGAGATTGAGCCTGCTCTTCCCTCCATAATTACGTCTTCACAATTATATAAAAAGACTATGGAAGAAATGTCCAACAATGACAACACCACCAGCAAGGCTTGCCAGGGTGAGCAAAAACGTATACAGCCAGCCACCTGTTCGAACTCCAACCACCAAACTACCCGTTGATCGCTACGGCTCCGCTGATTGGTCGCCGGTCTGGCTGCACCTGCCTCGCCCCCCCCAATACTACCTGATGTCTGGGGTCGCCCCAACATCAGTCCTCAGAATGTTCAGTGCTTTCGTAGCCAGCACTCCTCCCAGCTAGACGTTAGCGTGTACTGAGAGAGGTGGTGGCTTTAAGCCAATATTCCAGCACCTCCCACTTACCTTTGTGTTGCACTTCTTGTTATTTTGCCTTAACGTAACTTTTCATTGTGTCATTTAAGTATTCTTATTATTTTGATTCATTGATTTTATTATAAGAATTTGTTTGTGCATTATTTTCATGTTTTGATTTATTTAACGTAATTAAAATTTCATTGTTAAAGTTTACTTGTGTTTTGTGTGTCTTCTCCTTACCTTACCACAGACGAAGTTCCAGTTTTTTCTATTTTTTTTTATAACTATGTGACGAGGCCATACCCCTAGCCTTAAACAGCCGAACACCAACGCGTTACCGTCACAATATATATATATATATATATATATATATATATATATATATATATATATATATATATATATATATATGTCGTACCTAATAGCCAGAACTCACTTCTCAGCCTACTATGCAAGGCCCAATTTGCCTAATAAGCCACGTTTTCCTGAATTAATATATTTTGTCTAATTTTTTTCTTACGAAATGATAAAGCTACCCTTTTCTCTATGTATGAGGTCAATTTTTTTTTTATTGGAGTTAAAATTAACGTAGATATATGACCGAACCTTACCAACCCTACCTAACCTAACCTAACCTATATTTATAGGTAAGGCTAGGTTAGGTAGCCAAAAAAAGCTAGGTTAGGTTAGGTTAGGTAGACGAAAAAACATTAATTCATGAAAACTTGGCTTATTAGGCAAATCGGGCCTTGAATAGTAGGCTGAGAAGTGCGTTCTGGCTATTAGGTACGACATATATATATATATATATATATATATATATATATATATATATATATATATATATATAATGTCGTACCTAGTAGCCAGAACGCACTTCTCGACCTACTATGCACGGCCCGATTTGCCTAATAAGCCATGTTTTCCTGAATTAAAATATTTTCTCAATTTTTTTTCTTATGAAATGATAAAGCTACCCATTTCATTATGTATGGTCAATATTTTTTTATTGGAGTTAAAATTAACGTAGATATATGACCGAACCTAACCAACCCTACCTAACCTTACCTAACCTATCTTTATAGATTAGGTTAGGTTAGGTAGCCGAAAAGGTTAGGTTAGGTTAGGTTAGGTAGGTTAGGTAGTTGAAAAACAATTAATTCATGAAAACTTGGCTTATTAGGCAAATCGGGCCTTGCATAGTAGGCAGAGAAGTACGTTCTGGCTACTAGGTACGACATATATATATATATATATATATATATATATATATATATATATATATATATATATATATATATATATATATATATATGTCGTACCTAGTAGCCAGAACTCACTTCTCAGCCTACTATGCAAGGCCCGATTTGCCTAATAAGCTAAGTTTTCATGAATTAATGGTCTTTCGACTACCTAACCTACCTAACCTAACCTAACCTAACTTTTTCGGCCACCTAACCTAACCTAACCTATAAAGATAGGTTAGGTAGGGTTGGTTAGGTTCGGTCATATATCTACGTTAATTTTAACTCCAATAAAAAAAAAAATACCTCATACATAATGAAATGTGTAGCTTTATCATTTCATAAGGAAAAAATTAGAGAAAATATATTAATTCATGAAAACTTTGCTTATTAGGCAAATCGGGCCTTGCATAGTAGGCAGAGAAGTACGTTCTGGCTACTAGGTACGACATTATATATATATATATATATATATATATATATATATATATATATATATATATGTCGTACCTAGTAGCCAGAACTCACTTCTCAGCCTACTATGCGAGGCCCGATTTGCCTAATAAGCCAAGTTTTACTGAATTAATATATTTTCTCTAATTTTTTTCTTATGAAATGATAAAGCTACCAATTTCATTATGTATGAGGTCAATTTTTTTTTATTGTAGTTAAAATTAACGTAGATATATGACCGAACCTAACCAACCCTACCTAACCTAACCTAACCTATAAAGATAGGTTAGGTTAGGTTAGGTAGCCGAAAACGTTAGGTTAGGTTAGGAAGGTTAGGTTGTCGAAAAAACATTAATTCATGAAAACTAGGCTTATTAGGTAAATCGGGCCTTGCATAGTAGGCTGAGAAGTGAGTTATGGCTACTAAGTACGACATATATATATATATATATATATATATATATATATATATATATATATATATATATATATATATATATATATATATATATATATATATATATAATGTATAAGAAATAGGAGAGGTCCCAAGATGCTGCCCTGTGGCACCCCCTACTGTCAATGGTAGAGTAGGGGGAGGCTATTTATATTTATTTATATACAAGAAGGTACATTGGGGGTTAACAGAGAATACAGAAATTAAATTGAATTTACATTCTTGTAAAGCCACTAGTAAGCATAGCGTTTCGGGCAAGTCCTTAAACTAACAGAAATTTTTTACATAAATTAACAGTAAAATTGATAAAAAAATGTTTACAGGTACTTTACAGATTTATTTTACCTGTACAGATAATTTTAAGTAGAAGAATTACATTAAAATTAACAAAAAAATGTTTACAGGTACATTGAAGAAATTTGACACAAAAGCAGATTAGAATAATAACAATACACAATAATAAATAATTAATAAATAAATGTTTATTCAGGTAAGGTACATTCACACAACCGATTTTACAAAAATTTCTAGATTTATAGATAGGGCTAGTACATACAATGCCTAAAGCCACTATTACGCAAAGCGTTTCGGGCAGGAAAAACATTAAAGACTATAACTTAATACAAGTTGAGTTTAAAGTATAGAATGTGTTGAGAACAAATTAAAATAAAGATAAAAAAGGGGGGTAACATGATTGAAAAAGCAGCACAAATACAATTAGGTCGACAAACAGCGTTGTTTAAAAAAACAGACATGGGTTGACAATATAGGGGTAAGGTAGTTACAGGGAATTTATTAGGTAGTGCTTCGCTTTTATCTTAATCTGGTTGAGAGAGATACAGTCTTTAACATGATTGGGAAGGTCATTCCACATTCTGAGTCCCTTGATTTGTAGAGCATTTCTAGTTTGATTAAGTCGTACTCTTGGAATATCAAAACTGTATTTGTTTCTGGTGTGGTGCTCATGGGTTCTGTTGCAACCTTCAATGAAGCTTTTGAGGTCAGGATTGGCATTACAGTTCAGCGTTTTATATATGTATAATACATATGAGAGAATGTGCAGTGACTTAATATCTAACATATTCAGAGATTTGAGTAGGGGTACCGAGTGATGTCTGGGGCCAGAGTTGGATATTATCGTAATAGCAGCTTTGTGTTGAGTAATTAGAGGACGTAAATGATTTTGGGTAGTAGAACCCCAAGCACAAATACCATAGTTGAGATATGGATAGATGAGGGAGTAATAGAGCGTCACCAGGGCAGGGCGGGGAACTTAATATCTGATCTTAGAAAGAATGGCAACAGTTTTTGAAACTTTTTTTGATATATTTAGAATGTGTCCCTGGAAATTCAGCTTGTGGACAATGAGAACGCCTATGAATTTGCCATCTATTTTGTTACAAATTTGGGTATTGTTTATTCTGAGATTTATTTGATTAGAGGATTTATTGCCAAACAGAATATAGAATTTTTTTTCAATGTTAAGGGTGAGTTTGTTGGCAGTTAGTCAAAGATGGACTTTATTTAGCTCAATATTTACTGTGGCATTTACAGTAAGGGGGTCAGGACTGGAGTAAATGAACGTTGTGTCATCAGCAAATAGAATTGGTTTGAGGTGTTGGGAGGGATTTGGAAGGTCATTAATGTAGATGAGAAACAGGAGAGGTCCAAGTATGCTGCCCTGAGGAACACCGATGTTGATGGGTAGGGGTGGGAGAAATTGAATTATTCACAGAAACATACTGGAGCCTGTCAGTAAGGTAAGATTTGAGGTATTGCAGGGAGCGTCCTCTGACTCCATAATGATGTAATTTAAGAAGAAGGTGTTGGTGGTTGACAGTGTTAAAAGCCTTACGCAGGTCCACAAATAGCCCAACAGGGAACTCATTTTTATCAAGAGCTGCATGAATCAAGTTAATCATACTAATAAGTGCATCGTTAGTGCTTTTTTGGGTCTGAAGCCATATTGACAAGAGCTAAGTATATTGTGTTTGGCTAGATAAGAGTAAATCTGCTTGTAGATTAGTTTTTCAAATATTTTTGACAAGTTAGGCAGGATTGATATAGGTCTGTAGTTGTTAACATCTGTGAGATCACCACATTTGTGGACAGGGGTTACTCTCGCTTTTTTTAGAATATCTGGAAAGATTTGGAGTTCAAGTGACTTGTTGAAGAGCAATGCAATACCAGAGGCTAAAAATCTGGAGGCTTTTTTGTAAATTAAAGTTGGTATCTCCTCAAGGGCACTAGACTTGGTTTTAAGGGAAAGGATTATCTCATTAACGTCAGTGGAATTTGTAGGCTTTAGGTACAGAGGCTGTGGATAGTTACCTGTAAGATAGTCCTTAACATCAGTACTGGAAGATGGAATATCATTTGCAAGGGATGACCCAATGGAAGAGAAGAACCTATTGAACTCAATAGCAGAATCAGAGGCTGAAAGCTGACCATCGTTATTGGACATGACTGTTGGTTTGTTATTTAAAATCTTCTTTGATCCCAATATTTGTGAAATTGTGCTCCAAGTTTTTTTAATGTTGCTCTTTATTTGGGTAAATTTATCTTCGTAGTATTTAGTTTTGGCTCGACTAATTATTTTAGATAGCAATAACGAGTAATTCTTAGAGAATTCTTTGGAGACGGTTCCTAACCTATACTTCTTCTCAAGGTCATGTTTTTTATTAATGGATAATTTTTTAATATTTTTATTAATAACAATACACAATAATAACAATACGCAATAATAACAATACACAATAATGAAACAAGGATTACTAGGTACATGAGGATAACATTTCAGGGTTATAGTTGGTTCACTGAAGCATAATATGAGGATCGTTTCAAGGAAAAATCTCAAGGAATAATGCAGTAGAATATGCACTCAATACAACAACCATGATATCAGATGATATCTAAGATTACAGTGGTAAAGTAATATGGCTTAGGTACAAATGTTGGGGGATTAGGTAGCACTAGATACAGTGTGAACATAAAGTACTAGGTAGAAAACTATGAAGATGAAATAGGTACTTTTTGGTTTTATTTTTGAATAAGGCAAAAGTTGGACTTTTGTCCAAAAGTTGGAGTTATGCTATTGATGAGTACATATTAGTTCCTGTCACTTAGATAGGAACGAATATAGTCCAAAGCAAGGCCTTGAATACCATAGTGGTGAAGTTTAAATAAGAGGTAATTATGGTTTATAGTATCAAAGGCTTTTCTCAAGTCAATGAAGAGGCCAATTGAGAACTCATTTTTGTCAAGGGCAGTGTAGATTATATCAAACAGTCTAATGATGGCATCATTGATACTCATTTGGAAACAAAAGCCAAACTGGCAGGGACTTAGTATATAGATTTTACGAAGTAGGAATAGAGCTGTTTAAAAAAAAAACAATTTTTGAAAGTATAGGTAGATGTGATATTATTCTGTAATTGTCAGTTGTCTCGCCTCCTTTATTAACTGGCACCAATCTTGCTTTTTTAAGGATATCAGGAAAAGTAGGACACTAGAGATTTGTTGAATAGCAGAGGAATGGGTGTTGCAAGAACAGGGGCAGCACTCTTATATATCATAGATGGTATTTTATTAATGTTCCAAGTTTTGGTTTTAAGTAATTGAATTATGGATATAATGTCTGTCGGGCTGACTGGTAAAAGGAATAGAGAGTTAGCTACCTGTGAGATATGTAGTATATTGTGTCTGGGTCTCTGGAATTTTTCTGGCAAGGTTTGCACCAATTGATGAAAAGAAGCTATTGAAATTAGTTGCAATATCTAAGTCTGTTGCAAGTGTGTAACCATCTTTGGAGAGTTTTATCTGCTTGGTATGTGAGTGTTGTTTAGACCCTAGGATGTTAGAGATGACTTTCCATGTAATGTTCATATTTCGTTTTGCTTCTTTAAATCTATTCTCATAAAAGGAAGCTTTGGCTCTTTGTATTATATTGGTAAGCATTGATGGGTATGCTACTTGTGAGCCAGGGGTTGTTTAATCTTTTGACAGTTTATTTGCTGAGGGAGGAGAAGACTCAAGATGATTCAAAATGCTCAGAATACTCTCACAAATTTATATCAATCTAATATTTAGGAATCTTATATAATAAAAATGTATGACTACAAGTTCTCCTTCTTTCCCTTCAACAGGTCTTCCTCACTGGGCCTGCTTGGCTTTTGTGTTACTGGGAGGGTGCCATCACCGTTTACCTTTCAAGACTGACTCATGCTGGCACTGCATTTGTTGACCTTCCCTTCACAGTAAACACACAGTCCTTCTCCATATGGTGATTGTCCAGGGCAAGCAGGGTGTGGCCGCCATCTTGGAAACAGGAGGATGGAGAAGCAGGGTCTTCTAATTTCTTCAAAGCAAAAGAATCTTCTGTCTTCCCAGACTTATGGCAGCTTCTGCCGGCCTTGCATTCTTGTTCCTACATGGCCCTTGGGCCTTTTATATTTATTTTACATAATAAAACAACTATTAATACCCATGTGTTTCACAAGAGATCCATGACCTTTAAGCGCTAATTGTATTAACTAATGTACATATTGTAACCTTTAAATATCTAATAAAAGACAACAAAACACAAAAGGAAGAGGGTGGTAGGAGAAAACCACACAGAAACTGTATTCAACGGGACCTAAACATTCCCTCTATTGCATTATGTGTGATTTCCATTTTTTTTATATAGATTTTTTATATTTAGATTTTGCATATATATATATAGAGAGAGAGAGCACGGGCGACATATGCGTTAACAACACTCCTCTTGTTTTGTTATGGAAGCAAGTCGACGAAGTGCCCAGACAGGTACAAGAGGAGTGTTGTTAACGCATATGTCGACCGTGATCTCAGCCACAGCTCAGAATGGAAGCAAGTCGACGAAGAACTCTGTAGGGTAAGGCAGGTCCTAGTCAACAACGGCTTCTCCAATGGTTTCGTCGAAGACATCATAAGAAGGAAAGTGAAACGCCATGCAACCTCTGAAGAGACAACTAACACAACACCTATACCCCCTGTTAGACTATTTTACAGGAACTTCTTTTCCACAGCTCATAAAACGGAGGAAAGGGTCCTGAAAGATATTGTTAATAGAAACGTTATCCCTACAGACAAAAATCAGAGGATACAACTGACGATTTACTATAAAACCAGAAAAACGGCCAGCCTACTCATGAGAAACTCTCCAGACACAAAGCAGAACGCTTTAAAAGAGACCAACGTCGTATATGCCTTCAAATGCCCACTTGGGGACTGTAAGCTCCAAAAAACCCAGTATATAGGCAAGACAACAACATCTCTTTCTAGGCGTTTAATGATGCATAAGCAACAGGGCTCCATTAAGGAACATATAATCTCTTCCCACAACCAAACCATCGTCAGAGAAATCGTAGTAAAAACACAGAAATCATCGATAGAAACAGCGATAGCAGACGGCTTGACGTTTGCGAGGCACTGCACATTAAGAAGTCAACACCAGCAATCAACAGCCAATTAATGCACAACTATATTCTACCCACCTCAAGACTCCGCTCCAATATAGAAGCATCGAGAAATATGGACCAATAGGCTTTCTACAATCACTTCCATTTCAATACCCATTGTTTCATGTTCTGTCTTGTGTTGATGAAATTAATACCCTATTAAATACCACCTCACCCCATCCACCTCACTCAAATGTAGATATAAACAAATTGGAGATATGTAAGTTCTATTCAGTTGTGTATGTGTAAAGTCTTTGAAAATGTAATAAGTTTTACGAAACGCGCTCAAGTGTCGCGTCAGACTAGAAATAAAAATGAATTTTGGAGAATTGATTTTTGAATTACCTCCAACAGTGAAAAGAAATGTACGAAAGATTGAGAAAATTCGTGTTAGAATTATTAATCTTACTTTTTCGGTCATATTTAATAATATATATATATATATATATATATATATATATTTATATATATATATATATATATATATATATATATATATATATATATATATATATATATATATATATTTATATATATATAGATTATATATTCCTTAATGGAGCGTTGTTGCTAATGCATAAGCAACAGGGCTCCATTAAGGAACATATAATCTCTTCCCACAAACAAACCATCACCAGAGAAATCCTAGCAAACAACACAGAAATCATCGATAGATACAGCGATAGCAGACGGCTGGACGTCTGCGAATATATATATATATATATATGTCGTACCTAGTAGCTAGAATGCACTTCTCGGCCTACTATGCAAGGCCCGATTTGCCTAATAAGCCAAGTTTTCCTGAATTTATATATTTTTCTATTATTTTTTCTTATGAAATGATAAAGCTATCCATTTCATTATGTATGAGTTCATTTTTTTTCAATTTGAGTTTTTTAAAACTAACGGAGATATATGACCGAACCTAACCAACCCTACCTAACCTAACCTAACCTATCTTAACCTAACCTAAACTAACATAACTAATTCAATAATATATGTTCTTAATATAATAAAACAACTATAAGTAAAATCAGTCAATTGGAAACAATTTATTATAAATAGAAAAAATCACTCGGCCTATTAGGCAAATCTGGCCTTGCATAGTAGGCCGAGAAGTGCATTCTGGCTACTAGGTACGACATGTGTGTATATATATATATATATATATATATATATATATATATATATATATATATGTCGTACCTAGTAGCCAGAACTCACTTCTCAGCCTACTATGCAAGGCCCAATTTGCCTAATAAGCCAAGTTTTCATGAATTAATTGTTTTTCGACTACCTAACCTAACCTAACCTAACCTTTTCGGTTACCTAACCTAACCTAACCTATAGAGATAGGTTAGGTTAGGTTAGGTAGGGTTGGTTAGGTTCGGTCATATATCTACGTTAATTTTAACTCCAATAAAAAAAAATTGACCTCATACATAATGAAATGGGTAGCTTTATCATTTCATAAGAAAAAAATCAGAGAAAATATATTAATTCAGGAAAACTTAGCCTATTAGGCAAATCGGGCCTTGCATAGTAGGCTGAGAAGTGCGTTCTGGCTACTAGGTACGACATATATATATATATATATTGTCACGTGGGGGGTGGGCGGCCCGGGGCTCTGCTAACACTCGGCTGCTAGGGGCTCAAAGGGCCCAAATACTCAGCCCCTCCGACTCCCTGGATTCACCGGAGTCTCCTTGGTCACACAAGATAGGACCAACAATGCCCACCTCCGCAGGTCTTTGCTTCCACCACAAAGGGGTGCCACTGATTCACCCTGGAAGCCCTTCAGTCAACCACGGGGAAACTGCTGTTAACAGTTCCGGCCTAGACCCGTGGGGGAGTGAAGGAAGACTCAGGCTTACCTATAACCATAACCTCCCTGAGTCTTGCCTGCCAGACAAAAAAAGGTTGCAGGAACTCCTTTCCCGCCTGTCTTCTCTATCTTCCTCTTAGCAAGGTCGCCAGCTGGGTTATTATATCTGCACCCCAGCAATGCAGTTCAGTGGGTGTATCATATATCGTTTGTAGCCGGAAATGTATGCTCATAGAGAAAATCACAAATGGAGGCACACTCAAACACAGTAATAAAATGTGTGGATTTACTGACGCAAATTACATGAACACACACACACAATCACAAGTAATACATGAATATGGGAATATGGATAATAAGTCTGGAGATCGTCAGCCTCTTCTTCCACGACCTCCAACACTCCTTCAAATGGGCAGGAAGACCGGAGTCTCACACTCTCACAGGAGGGCCTCTTCACCACGTCGGCACCTCTTCTTCCCTGTCCTGCCATCCATACACACTGTCCTCTCTGACAGTCCTGGACACAAGCTGCCTTGCAGCCTACTCTACTATTAAAGTAATAAAGTCTTGCTGCCACATACACGAGTAAATATTGTGGCCCAACTAGCCTACTCATACAAGGGGTAATGGGAGGGAAAAATGATCTACCTTACACTCCTGGCTCACGACGCCTGTCCCTCGATGATGTGAGGTTCCCACGCTTCCTTGGGTCGATCCTCGACGATCCAGGGCGTTCCACAGGTCCTCAGGTGTCGTGAAGCCTTCGCGTCGTCGCCGTTCCAATCCCTGAGATTCAGCTGCCCCAATCCTGGTTCATCGATGGGCGCTGAGCTAATCACTATCTTTCCCCACACTCGCCTCTCCCACAGGGCGTCGCTCCTTGTCCTAGGCACGGTGTCGTCCTTCCAAGATTCTCAGTGGATGTGACCCCAGTCACAGCTAGCTTGCTCGCCCACCTTCCAGACCTCAACGTCCAGCCAGCGGCGCCGCCCAGCGTCGTCGCCGACTATTTTCCAAGTTTGGGCACTTCTCTGCTCACTGAACTTGGTTCCTCTTTGCTTCCCAGAAGCGCAAGGTCTCCAATAACTGGGATGACTGCGACAGCCAGCTCAATCCACTGAACAAGGCTTGCAGAGCCTCCAATCCCTGAGAGCCGACCGAGGCGCGTCCTGTCGCTTCCACGGTCAGTACAACTCTGACGTTGGCGCCGCCCGGGGCACTCGGTGACGTCATGGCGGGCCCTGATTTGTCGCCCGCGACCTACGTCGGCCAATCCGCGATCGGCTTGTCTCCCTTCCAAAAGGTCATATCTGCCGTAGGGGATACTGTTTCATTTTATAACAGGGCGCCAATTTTCCTTTATTTACAACTTATAATATAACCTCCTTCCATTAAATGGCAGCCGGTCTGGTCGCTCATATATCACTAGACTCCCTGAACCTCAGAGAATCAGTAGGGAGAGCTGATATGACTCTTTAAGCCGGCAAACGAAAGAAATAGGAGAGGGCACCGTAACATACCCCTCCCCTTAAAATAAGAGTCATATCGGAAGAGCAGCACTCAAGAGGGCAACCTATACTCTTGCTCCCTCCGTTCCTGAAGTGTCACTCCTCCAGTTGGTGACGTGGCTCATACCACTTTGCCAGTCACTTGCCTCATTGTATCTCCACCTCGCATAGTACCGGGTGTGACGGGTGTTCCCTGAACACCTACAAGAAATCCTCTCTCCGTGGCTACGAGTGTACTCCCACGGCTCGTTACCACTGTAAGATTCAGTGCATGCAGCGCCTCCACCGCGTCATGCACTCCGAGATAGTCTTGCATTTCCACTGCGTCCTACAGGTACTCCATGTTTCCTCTCATGATCTCCTCTTCGCCAACCTTCTCTCTTCTCGGTTCCTCTTCTCCCGTAGGTGCGTTGTCTCCTCACAGTGGCACTTGTAACCTGTACTCCATCCAGCAGCTTCCTCTCTTCCACACTAGGCCTTTGCGATGGCCCAATGCCCCTCTGGTAAGGCTGGCGCCTACCCTGGGTGTACCTATTCCCTGCTTTCTTCGTATTGCCTTTCCTATACCACTCGCTCCTTCGTTCCCGACGAACATCTTCACTCCTCCAGGAGATTCTCTTCCCTGCAGACGTCTTCTTCGGTTCGTGGTTGGGCTCTTCCACCTCCCTGTGGCTCACCTCACTACGGTGGTTCGTCTTGCACCTACCACTATTCATCTGGCCGGCATAGGGTGCCTTGCGTCGTGGCTCCTCCACTCTGCCCCTCACTGCCGTTCGCTCATCCACTGAGCTTACTTTATTCACGTTTCGGTATGGAGGGAGTGCGGTCTGCAGCCTCCTCACCGCCCCAGGCGTTTGTACAGCTGCTCCTCGCCACTCCTCCACACGCATCATCAGGCTTAGTCGGAGGTCCCCGTCGGGGTTTTCCACAACTTCCGACGACCTCTCTGCACTCTCGCCCACGTTGTCGTCGTCTCTGGCGACGTTTCCCCTGGCGAAGTCGGCTTCCTCACCACCATCTGGAACGACCGATACCTCACCTGGCAGGGTTGTACTGCTGCTTGCAACATAGGCACTCCTGGCCCAATCGGGTTGTATCCTGCCTCCTCCGAGGTCATTACCCAGCACCATCTGTACATGCTCTAGGGGTAACTTAGGGGCTACAGCTACTATAGCTCTCTCGACTCCGTAGTCGGCAATCAGCTGTACTTCGTGAAGTGGCAACCTGTATTCCTCCCCCACACTGCGTATCCTCACCACTCCCACAGGTGAATCATTAAATTCCTTGGGGAGAATACTCCTGGTCACCATACTTATGTCAGCACCCGTATCTCGAAGCACGGCAACCTCCACTGGGTCTGACTTTCCAAACTTCACGTTGGCCTCGAAAACGAAGGGATGTTCACCCAACTTCATTTCCCAACCATTCACGTTGGGTCCACTATAATATGGGGTGTGAACAAACACTCTCTCCTCTTCCAACATTAATCCTACATTCCTTTGGTGCTCCTCACACTTGCGGGCATAATGTCCTCTCACACCACAGTTGTAGCATCGGCTGCCTCCCCTGGGCGGCCACTCGCCAGTCACTCTGGCGGTACCACTTGCAGACGTCCCCTGTGTCCTCCTTGGACTCCCTGTCGTCGTGTCCGGGACTGCAGCACTTGTTCCCGAGTTAGGTCCACTGCTCACAGCTTGGGGCTTCCTCCCCGCGTCTCTTGAGCTCTTGAACCATGTTACTTCATCGGGCACACTACTCTTGGGAGAGTCCCCACCCGTCCTCGCTCCTCCTGAACTCCTAAGGTTCCCTCCCGATCTGGGGTAAGGCGAGGGTCTGGGCGGCCCTTCCCTCCTGATATGTAGTGCCTCCTCCAGCATGTCGGCTCGATCCGCTGCAGCCTTCAGGTCCTTAATACCTGCTTCTCTCACCCTTACTCGCAACTCAGGATGGAGCACCGACATGAACTTCTCCATCACTATCAGTCGTTTGATATCATCCACCGACTCCGCTTCCTCCGCCTTCAACCATCGTAGGAATTTCCGTTCCATATCCCTGGCGGTCTCGGCGTAAGTCTTTCCCGACGCTCTTGTACACTCTCTGAACCGCTTCCGGTACATCTCCGGAGTCAGCCGGAATGAGTGGAGAACCGCATTCTTAATCGCGTCATAATTAGTACACTCCTCTAGGTCCAGCATGTTATAGGCTTCCCGGGCCTCACCAGTCAATCTGCCCTGGACCAGAGCAGCCCAATCATCTTCCGGCCACTCCTTCAGAGTCGCTATCCGTTCAAAGTGTTCGAAGAACGCCTCAGCTTCTTGTGGTTCGAACGTAGGTAAGTCACGTTCCCTTACCTTGAGGTCATCCCGCCGTGCAGGTAGTGAGGGCAGACCACGTTCAACGCGACGCAATTCGACTTCTTTCTTTGCCTTTATCTCCTCCAGTCGCAGTTGTCTCTCTCCTTCTTCTCGCTGCAGCCGAGCTTCTCGCTCCTCTCGCTGCAGCTGCAGCCGTGCTTCTCGCTCACCTCGCTGCAGCTCAGCTGCACGTTCCTCTCGCTGCAGCTCAGCTGCACGTTCCTCTCGCTGCAGCTCAGCCGCACGTTCCTCTCGCTGCAGCTCAGCCGCACGTTCCTCTCGCTGCATTTGCGCTTCTCTCTCCTCTCGTCGCAGCTGGGCTTCCAGTTGCATCTTCATTATTTCCAGTTGCAGGCTCCTCTTACTACAGCTGGACCTTCCACTGCTCCCATGTTCACTGTGAATTCTCTCCACACTGGTAGGCGCTTGGGGAGGCCCTAGTCGGGACGGTTCACCTTGTGACGGCTCTCCTCGGGACGGCTCCTCTTGAGATGGCTCCTCTCCCGTCGCTTCCTCTCGAGCTGTGAGTTGTGCCATGATCTCTATCCTTCGCTCCGCTACCTTAGTCGTCCTCAACCTGATCCCAAAGTGGTTTGCCACTTGTTGGATCTGGGCCTTGGTACACTCCTCCAAAATTCTCTCGTCCCTTGTGTCAATAAATTTCTTTACTTTGTCTTCCTCCATCTCTATATCAACAAGCATACACGACAGCACAGACAAGTTAGTAGGCACTAATTTCACCGTTTCAGTCCCTTAGCTGGTTGAGTAACAGTACCACCGAATTCACTGGCCACACTGTATTAGTACCCTGGCAACACTTGTCTTGAAATTTGGTCCACACTGTAGCTTGATCCACGCTTCCTGGCGAGGTTCCCAGTTCTTGGCTACTGGGGTTCGAATCCTGGCAAGGTCGCCAGTTCTCTTGTCACGTGGGGGGTGGGCGGTCCGGGGCTCTGCTAACACTCGGCTGCTAGGGGCTCAAAGGGCCCAAATACTCAGCCCCTCCGACTCCCTGGATTCACCGGAGTCTCCTTGGTCACACAAGATAGGACCAACAATGCCCACCTCCGCAGGTCTTTGCTTCCACCACAAAGGGGTGCCACTGATTCACCCTGGAAGCCCTTCAGTCAACCACGGGGAAACTGCTGTTAACAGTTCCGGCCTAGACCCGTGGGGGAGTGAAGGAAGACTCAGGCTTACCTATAACCATAACCTCCCTGAGTCTTGCCTGCCAGACAAAAAAAGGTTGCAGGAACTCCTTTCCCGCCTGTCTTCTCTATCTTCCTCTTAGCAAGGTCGCCAGCTGGGTTATTATATCTGCACCCCAGCAATGCAGTTCAGTGGGTGTATCATATATCGTTTGTAGCCGGAAATGTATGCTCATAGAGAAAATCACAAATGGAGGCACACTCAAACACAGTAATAAAATGTGTGGATTTACTGACGCAAATTACATGAACACACACACACAATCACAAGTAATACATGAATATGGGAATATGGATAATAAGTCTGGAGATCGTCAGCCTCTTCTTCCACGACCTCCAACACTCCTTCAAATGGGCAGGAAGACCGGAGTCTCACACTCTCACAGGAGGGCCTCTTCACCACGTCGGCACCTCTTCTTCCCTGTCCTGCCATCCATACACACTGTCCTCTCTGACAGTCCTGGACACAAGCTGCCTTGCAGCCTACTCTACTATTAAAGTAATAAAGTCTTGCTGCCACATACACGAGTAAATATTGTGGCCCAACTAGCCTACTCATACAAGGGGTAATGGGAGGGAAAAATGATCTACCTTACACTCCTGGCTCACGACGCCTGTCCCTCGATGGTGTGAGGTTCCCACGCTTCCTTGGGTCGATCCTCGACGATCCAGGGCGTTCCACAGGTCCTCAGGTGTCGTGAAGCCTTCGCGTCGTCGCCGTTCCAATCCCTGAGATTCAGCTGCCCCAATCCTGGTTCATCGATGGGCGCTGAGCTAATCACTATCTTTCCCCACACTCGCCTCTCCCACAGGGCGTCGCTCCTTGTCCTAGGCACGGTGTCGTCCTTCCAAGATTCTCAGTGGATGTGACCCCAGTCACAGCTAGCTTGCTCGCCCACCTTCCAGACCTCAACGTCCAGCCAGCGGCGCCGCCCAGCGTCGTCGCCGACTATTTTCCAAGTTTGGGCACTTCTCTGCTCACTGAACTTGGTTCCTCTTTGCTTCCCAGAAGCGCAAGGTCTCCAATAACTGGGATGACTGCGACAGCCAGCTCAATCCACTGAACAAGGCTTGCAGAGCCTCCAATCCCTGAGAGCCGACCGAGGCGCGTCCTGTCGCTTCCACGGTCAGTACAACTCTGACGTTGGCGCCGCCCGGGGCACTCGGTGACGTCATGGCGGGCCCTGATTTGTCGCCCGCGACCTACGTCGGCCAATCCGCGATCGGCTTGTCTCCCTTCCAAAAGGTCATATCTGCCGTAGGGGATACTGTTTCATTTTATAACAGGGCGCCAATTTTCCTTTATTTACAACTTATAATATAACCTCCTTCCATTAAATGGCAGCCGGTCTGGTCGCTCATATATCACTAGACTCCCTGAACCTCAGAGAATCAGTAGGGAGAGCTGATATGACTCTTTAAGCCGGCAAACGAAAGAAATAGGAGAGGGCACCGTAACAATATATATATATATATATATATATATATGTCGTACCTAATAGCCAGAACGCACTTCTCAGCCTACTATGCAAGGCCCGATTTGCCTAATAAGCCAAGTTTTCCTGAATTAATATATTTTCTCTATTTTTTTTCTTATGAAATGATAAAGCTACCCATTTCATTATGTATGTAGTCAATTTTTTTTTATTGGAGTTAAAATTAACGTAGATATATGACCGAACCTAACCAACCCTACCTAACCTTTCCTAACCTATCTTTATAGGTTAGGTTCGGTTAGGTTGCCTAAAAAGTTAGGTTAGGTTAGGTTAGGTAGTCGAAAAACAATTAATTCAGAAAAACTTGGCTTATTAGGCAAATCGGGCCTTGAATAGTAGGCTGAGAAGTGCGTTCTGGCTACTAGGTACGACATATATATATATTGGTGTATACTGGCAGCAGGTTTTCTTTCAAACATGTTTCATTGAATATGACCGCATATTCTGTATTTATTTTTTTCTGGTTTAGGGCTTCTATCCCTCTAACTATTTTCTTAGCATCAGGACTTAATTGGAATAGGAGTTCTCCAAAACTCATTTTCGTACTTTTAAGGTGAAGAAAAGAAGTGATTTACTATAGAGTGTATTACACTTATTTGTATAATTTGCACGACGTTTCGAACCTCCATGGTTCATTCTCAAGTGAACAGATCTTACAATACTAGTAGATTTTATACCCGCATTAGGTCAGGTGATAATACAATGAAGGTGAAAAACATGGGGGGATACATAAGGGATAAACATCGTTGTTATATTATCATAGCAATATGGAAGTTGTAGTGAAGGACCTGGTGACTCTAGTGGGAGCCCTGAGGACAGAGTTGGACTCTCTGCGGGAGGAGGTGCGTCAGCTTAAAAAACAACGAGAAGTAACGAAGGAGGAGACCAGCAGTAAAGGGACCTCGTCTTGGAGAGTTGCGAAAGACAGGGGCCTTAAGAAGACTTTGATAAAGCCGCCTTCAAACGCCATAGCAACTTCAAATTCATTTGACGTTTTGGAGGACGAGTGCTGTGGAGAGACTGTGGATCGCGCAAAAGGGAAAGCAACGAAGAGAAAGGAAGCGCAGGCCCCTCAGAAAGTAAAGGAAGTACCTAAGCAAACATTAGTTGTGGGAGATTCCCAGATAAGGTATTTGGATAGAACGTTTTGTGCTAGAGATAGGGGGAACAGGTTAAGGGTTTGCTATCCCGGAGCTGGCATTGGTGATATTATAAACAACATGAATGATATTATGGCTGGTAATGGGAACAATCCCATTATTTGCATTAGCGTGGGAGGAAATGATGTTGGTCGAGTCAGGAGTGAGGAACTGATTCAGAGGTATAAAACAGCCATAGAGTTAGTTAGGAGCAAGGGAGGAATCCCGATCATATGTGGCATTCTTCCAAGAAAGGGAGTGGGAAATGAATGGATATCGAGGGCACTTGGTGTCAATTGCCGGCTGGAAAGATATTGCAAATCAAATGCAATATCTTTCATAGACAACTGGGAACACTTCTATGGAAGAAATGAAATGTATGCTCGTGATGGGGTGCATCTATCGAGAGCTGGGGTTGTTGCTGTTGCGAACTCGCTAGAAGAAGTGGTTAGAGGTGTTTGTTTGGGTTTAAACTGTTAGTAGATAGAGGTATGGGAATTGATTTGGAGGAAGGAGGTAATAAAAGTATGTGTTTGTGGGAAAAAGGAATTGGCAAAACGATCAGGGAAAGAGAAGGTCCGCAAAATAACAATTCACTTAGGGTATATTACACTAACAGTAGAAGTCTAAGAAATAAAATTAACGAATTAAATGCTCTTGTCTGCACAGAAAAAATAGATATTATTGCACTTACCGAAACGTGGATGAATGTAGAAAATAGAGAACTATTAGCTGAATATCAAATATATGGATTTAAACTATTTCACACAGATAGATATATTAGACGAGGAGGTGGAGTAGCCATATATGTTAGGGACAATTTGAAATGTAGTCTCAAAGAGGGAATCAAAACAGAGCCACACACAGAAACTATTTGGATTGAATTAAACGAAAAAGCTAATAATATTATAATAGGAGTAATATATAGGCCACCAAATTTAGACAGAATGGAAGCAAAGCATCTATGGGATGAAATATCTAGAGCATCTAGATCTAACAGTATTTATGTCATGGGTGACTTTAATTTTAGCGGAATAAACTGGTTGAACAAAACAGGGAATAGTGAAGCAGAAGATTTTCTAGAATTAATTGACGATTGCTTTCTTACGCAACACATTAAGGAACCAACACGGGAAAATAATATTTTAGATTTAGTGTTAACTAACAGGGAAACGCAAATTAATGACATCGAAATAGGGAGTGAGCTAGGGAGCAGTGATCACAAAGAAATCAGATTTAGCATAGAATGGAATAGACCAGTAGGAGAAAATTCTGTTAAAGTGCCAGATTTTCGAAAAGCTGATTTTAATAGCCTAAGAAATTTTTTGGGTCAAATTGATTGGAAAAGCTTGGGTATGGGGCGTGGGCCGGTCTTGGAGCGAGACATGAACCCAGCGATAGGTGACTTAAATGGGGATTTCGATGTGGATTCAATATATAACTTATTTAAGAATATTCTAAACAAAGCACAGGAACGTAGTATACCATACAAATTGAATAGATCGTATACTAATGACCCAAAGTGGATAACAAAGAATTTGAAGAACCTTATAGGTAAAAAGAGAGCTTGGTACAAAAGGATTAAAAATGGGGAGGTCACTTTAGAACAGGAATTCGTACAACTGGTTAGAAATGTTAAAAAAGAGATAAGGAAAGCAAAAAGAAACTATGAAGTTCGCATAGCAGGGCAAGCAAAGACAAATCCTAAAGGGTTTTTTCAGTTATATCGTACTAAGACTAGGGAAAGGATAGGTCCATTAAAAACTGAGACAGGTCAAATAACAGATAGTGATGAAGAGATGAGTAGTATTTTTAATAAATATTTTGTATCTGTATTTACTAAAGAGGAACTTAACAATATGCCTTCAGCCGAACAAGTCTATGTGGGTGGGGACGAGGACAGGTTGACGAGTTTAGCAGTTACCAGGGAGGATGTTCTTAAACAAATAGTAAAACTCAAACCAAACAAATCCCCAGGGCCGGATGAAGTGTTTGCTAGGGTGCTTAAAGAATGCAAGGAGGAGCTTTGTGACCCACTGTCAACCATATTTAATAAATCAATAGAGTCAGGCAGAGTGCCAGAGTTTTGGAAAGTTGCTAATGTGATACCAGTTTTTAAGAAAGGAGATAGATCACTTGCGTCTAACTATCGACCAATTAGCCTAACGTCTATTGTGGGAAAGTTACTCGAATCTATAATAGCAAATAAAATTCGTCTTCATCTTGAAAAACATAAATTAATAATTGAGTCGCAACATGGTTTTATAAATGGCCGTTCATGTTTAACAAATTTGTTATCTTTTTATTCTAGCATTGTTGAGGCAGTTGATAGTGGTAAGGATTGCGATGTTGTATACCTTGACTTTAGCAAAGCTTTTGATACAGTGCCACATGAAAGACTGATTAAAAAAATAGAGTCTCATGGTATTGGGGGTGCTATATTAAGCTGGATTAGGGCATGGCTATACCAAAGGAAACAGAGAGTTAGTATAAATGGAATCAAGTCAGAGTGGGAAAATGTTGTAAGTGGAGTGCCTCAAGGCTCTGTCCTGGGACCTCTGTTGTTTATAATATATATAAATGATTTAGATTCAGGTTTGAGTAGCAACATTTGCAAATTTGCCGATGATACGAAAATCGGTAGGGAAATTAATTCGGAGGAGGACTCACTATCACTTCAAGTTGATCTAGATAGGGTTTTGAAATGGTCAAAGGATTGGCAGATGCAGTTTAATGCTGATAAATGTAAAGTTCTGAGGTTAGGTAATGATGATAGAGTTACAAGATACGAGCTAGATGGTGTTGTGATTGCGAAGTCGGATTGCGAAAGGGATCTGGGAGTTATGATTAGTAAGAATTTAAAACAAAAGGATCAATGCATAAATGTTCGTAATAAGGCAAATCGGACACTTGGATTTATTAATCGCAGCGTTAGTAACAAGACACCTGGTGTGGTTCTCAAGCTATATCTTGCTCTAGTTAGGCCCCATTTAGATTATGCAGTTCAGTTTTGGTCGCCATATTATAGAATGGATATAAATTCACTTGAACGTGTCCAGCGTAGGATGACTAAGTTAATTCCCCAAATTAGAAATCTTTCATATGAAGAAAGATTAACAAAGCTTAAGTTGCATTCACTGGAAAGGCGAAGAGTTAGGGGTGACATGATAGAGGTTTACAAGTGGATGAATGGACACAACCGGGGGGATATTAATAGGGTATTAAAAGTATCAACACAGGACAGAACACGAAACAATGGATATAAATTGGATAAGTTTAGATTTAGGAAAGACTTGGGTAAATACTGGTTCAGTAACAGGGTTGTTGATTTGTGGAACCAATTGCCGCGTAACATTGTGGAGGTGGGGTCCCTCGATTGTTTCAAGCACGGGTTGGACAAGTATATGAGTGGGATTGGGTGGTTATAGAATAGGAGCTGCCTCGTATGGGCCAATAGGCCTTCTGCAGTTACCTTTGTTCTTATGTTCTTATGTTAACATAGGGGCTGCAGAAGGCTTATTGGCCCATACGAGGCATCTCCTATCTAAACACAAAGATTAATCCAGTGTAATTGGCCTGTTATGTTGGACATTGTCTTCTGTGTTGGCATCGATATGTTCTTGTCTTGTCCTTACTCTCATGGTGGGTAGAGTAAATAGTTCCGTGATTTGGGTGTTCATGGTAGGTCGCTCTATTCTTATGTGAATTGCCTCAAGAATTTGTAATCTTCTTGAATCTTGGGTTTTGTCTATTATGCAAGTATTCGTGTTCAACATTTCTCTTGTTAGAGTAATGTCATGGGCTTGTCTCATGTGATTCCTAGGGGCACCAGATTGAAACACACAGAAACTATTTGGATTGAATTAAACGAAAAAGCTAATAATATTATAATAGGAGTAATATATAGGCCACCAAATTTAGACAGAATGGAAGCAAAGCATCTATGGGATGAAATATCTAGAGCATCTAGATCTAACAGTATTTATGTCATGGGTGACTTTAATTTTAGCGGAATAAACTGGTTGAACAAAACAGGGAATAGTGAAGCAGAAGATTTTCTAGAATTAATTGACGATTGCTTTCTTACGCAACACATTAAGGAACCAACACGGGAAAATAATATTTTAGATTTAGTGTTAACTAACAGGGAAACGCAAATTAATGACATCGAAATAGGGAGTGAGCTAGGGAGCAGTGATCACAAAGAAATCAGATTTAGCATAGAATGGAATAGACCAGTAGGAGAAAATTCTGTTAAAGTGCCAGATTTTCGAAAAGCTGATTTTAATAGCCTAAGAAATTTTTTGGGTCAAATTGATTGGAAAGGCTTGGGTATGGGGTGTGGGCCGGTCTTGGAGCGAGACATGAACCCAGCGATAGGTGACTTAAATGGGGATTTCGATGTGGATTCAATATATAACTTATTTAAGAATATTCTAAACAAAGCACAGGAACGTAGTATACCATACAAATTGAATAGATCGTATACTAATGACCCAAAGTGGATAACAAAGAATTTGAAGAACCTTATAGGTAAAAAGAGAGCTTGGTACAAAAGGATTAAAAATGGGGAGGTCACTTTAGAACAGGAATTCGTACAACTGGTTAGAAATGTTAAAAAAGAGATAAGGAAAGCAAAAAGAAACTATGAAGTTCGCATAGCAGGGCAAGCAAAGACAAATCCTAAAGGGTTTTTTCAGTTATATCGTACTAAGACTAGGGAAAGGATAGGTCCATTAAAAACTGAGACAGGTCAAATAACAGATAGTGATGAAGAGATGAGTAGTATTTTTAATAAATATTTTGTATCTGTATTTACTAAAGAGGAACTTAACAATATGCCTTCAGCCGAACAAGTCTATGTGGGTGGGGACGAGGACAGGTTGACGAGTTTAGCAGTTACCAGGGAGGATGTTCTTAAACAAATAGTAAAACTCAAACCAAACAAATCCCCAGGGCCGGATGAAGTGTTTGCTAGGGTGCTTAAAGAATGCAAAGAGGAGCTTTGTGACCCACTGTCAACCATATTTAATAAATCAATAGAGTCAGGCAGAGTGCCAGAGTTTTGGAAAGTTGCTAATGTGATACCAGTTTTTAAGAAAGGAGATAGATCACTTGCGTCTAACTATCGACCAATTAGCCTAACGTCTATTGTGGGAAAGTTACTCGAATCTATAATAGCAAATAAAATTCGTCTTCATCTTGAAAAACATAAATTAATAATTGAGTCGCAACATGGTTTTATAAATGGCCGTTCATGTTTAACAAATTTGTTATCTTTTTATTCTAGCATTGTTGAGGCAGTTGATAGTGGTAAGGATTGCGATGTTGTATACCTTGACTTTAGCAAAGCTTTTGATACAGTGCCACATGAAAGACTGATTAAAAAAATAGAGTCTCATGGTATTGGGGGTGCTATATTAAGCTGGATTAGGGCATGGCTATACCTAAGGAAACAGAGAGTTAGTATAAATGGAATCAAGTCAGAGTGGGAAAATGTTGTAAGTGGAGTGCCTCAAGGCTCTGTCCTGGGACCTCTGTTGTTTATAATATATATAAATGATTTAGATTCAGGTTTGAGTAGCAACATTTGCAAATTTGCCGATGATACGAAAATCGGTAGGGAAATTAATTCGGAGGAGGACTCACTATCACTTCAAGTTGATCTAGATAGGGTTTTGAAATGGTCAAAGGATTGGCAGATGCAGTTTAATGCTGATAAATGTAAAGTTCTGAGGTTAGGTAATGATGATAGAGTTACAAGATACGAGCTAGATGGTGTTGTGATTGCGAAGTCGGATTGCGAAAGGGATCTGGGAGTTATGATTAGTAAGAATTTAAAACAAAAGGATCAATGCATAAATGTTCGTAATAAGGCAAATCGGACACTTGGATTTATTAATCGCAGCGTTAGTAACAAGACACCTGGTGTGGTTCTCAAGCTATATCTTGCTCTAGTTAGGCCCCATTTAGATTATGCAGTTCAGTTTTGGTCGCCATATTATAGAATGGATATAAATTCACTTGAACGTGTCCAGCGTAGGATGACTAAGTTAATTCCCCAAATTAGAAATCTTTCATATGAAGAAAGATTAACAAAGCTTAAGTTGCATTCACTGGAAAGGCGAAGAGTTAGGGGTGACATGATAGAGGTTTACAAGTGGATGAATGGACATAACCGGGGGGATATTAATAGGGTATTAAAAGTATCAACACAGGACAGAACACGAAACAATGGATATAAATTGGATAAGTTTAGATTTAGGAAAGACTTGGGTAAATACTGGTTCAGTAACAGGGTTGTTGATTTGTGGAACCAATTGCCGCGTAACATTGTGGAGGTGGGGTCCCTCGATTGTTTCAAGCACGGGTTGGACAAGTATATGAGTGGGATTGGGTGGTTATAGAATAGGAGCTGCCTCGTATGGGCCAATAGGCCTTCTGCAGTTACCTTTGTTCTTATGTTCTTATGTTCTTATGAAGATAACAAAATAACAAAAACAGGAACCTCTTTAAGCACCAACGTATATACCAAGCCCACCAACATAGGATTATGCCTGAACGGTAGAAGTGAGTGCCCCCAAAGATACAAAGCCAGTGTTCTCAATGCTTATATTCGTCGAGCGCTTACCCACTGCTCTGAATGGAGCAACGTGAGTAGAGAGTTTGAAAGAGTAACTCAGGTATTGGTGAACAACGGATATAGCAACGCGGAAATAAACGCTGCTATAAGAAGACACTTGGACCGTTGGTATAATTCAGAACCTAGAACAGAACCTAGAACAATAACTCAGGTATTGGTGAACAACGGATATAGCAACGCGGAAATAAACGCTGCTATAAGAAGACACTTGGACCGTTGGTATAATTCAGAACCTAGAACAGAAACCACAACACCCCCAATAAAATTATATTACAAATCAACCATGCACAGTGAACATATAAAAGAGGAAAGAATAATGAAAGAAATAATCCGTAAAGGAGTAAAAAGCACTACTCCTAACCAAAACATAAACCTGATAATATTCTACAAAACCAAGAAGACTTCCGAACTCCTTATCAAAAACAGCCCGAAGCCGACGGAGAACCCTCTACAGCAGTCAAGCGTTGTATACATGTACACTTGCCCCCACGAAGGATGTAACCTTCAATGTAAGTACATAGGTATGACGTCGACCAAGCTGACGAGGCGTTTGACATGCCATCTTCAATCTGGTGCCCCTAGGAATCACATGAGACAAGCCCATGACATTACTCTAACAAGAGAAATGTTGAACAAGAATACTTGCATAATAGACAAAACCCAAGATTCAAGAAGATTACAAATTCTTGAGGCAATTCACATAAGAATAGAGCGACCTACCATGAACACCCAAATCACGGAACTATTTACTCTACCCACCATGAGAGTAAGGACAAGACAAGAACATATCGATGCCAACACAGAAGACAATGTCCAACATAACAGGCCAATTACACTGGATTAATCTTTGTGTTTAGATAGGAGATGCCTCGTATGGGCCAATAAGCCTTCTGCAGCCCCTATGTTTATCCCTTATGTATCCCCCCATGTTTTTCACCTTCATTGTATTATCACCTGACCTAATGCGGGTATAAAATCAACTAGTATTGTAAGATCTGTTCACTTGAGAATGAACCATGGAGGTTCGAAACGTCGTGCAAATTATACAAATAAGTGTAATACACTCTATAGTAAATCACTTCTTTTCTTCACCTTAAAAGTACGAAAATGAGTTTTGGAGAACTCCTATTCCAATTAAGCCCTGATGCTAAGAAAATAGTTAGAGGGATAGAAGCCCTAAACCAGAAAAAAAATAAATACAGAATATGCGGTCATATTCAATGAAACATATATATATATATATATATATATATATATATATATATATATATATATATATATATATATATATATATATGTATGTATGTATGTATGTATATATATGAGAAAGCTGCATGAATGCGCAATCATTGGTGCGGTGGTCACAATACTGTGTACGTTTAGGGGTGATCCTGGACGGCATGGGTTCGAATCCTGGCCGGGTCAAAGAGTACTTAGTGATATATATATATATATATATATATATATATATATATATATATATATATATATATATATATATATATTTATAGAAGGGAGTACCACCTCTAGATGGAAGAAGGGGGGACCCATAGCCTCGGAGGAAACCACGCATAACGCATATATATAACCACCATAACGCATATATATATATATATATATATATATATATATATATATATATATATATATATATATATATATATATATATACACACACACACACACACACACACACACAATATTTTAAATTGGGAAGGAGTACCACCTCTGGCCTGAAGAAGGGGAACACAGTATTTTTAGTGAGTATAATTGGACAGACTTGTTGCTAGGCAAGGAAGTGAATGAGATGTATGTCAAGTTTTGTGAAATATATGATAAAGGCACAAAAAATTTAAACCAAAACAGAGATGCAGAACTAAGAAACAGGATTGGTTCAACAGAAATTGTGAGAAGGCCAGAGACCAAAAGACACAAAAATGGAATCAATACTGGAAGAGGCCAAACCCCCAAACATACCAGCGATACAAAGATGGGAGAAACAACTACACGGCAGTGAGGAGAGAGGCAGAAAGAAATTTTGAAAAAGGGATTGCAAACAAATGTAAAACGTGTGAAACATTAAACGAAAAGTTCCAAAGTGTGTTTGTACAAAATGAAATTTTCAAGGAACCAGACACAATAAGAATTCCAGAGAACGACATAGAGCACATAGAGGTGTCTAGAGACGAAGTGAAAAAAAATGCTAAAGGAGCTCAGTAAGAACAAAGCAGTTGGTCCAGATGGAGTTTCACCATGGGTTCTGAGAGAATGTGCACCTGAGCTCAGCATTCCACTTCAACTGATTTTTCAGGCTCCCTGTTTACAGGACTTTTAGCTGATGTGTGGAAAAAGGCTAACATAGTTCTAATCTACAAAAGTGGAAGCAGGGAAGACCCCCTTAATTATAGACCTGTATCATTGACAAGTGTAATAGTCAAAATATTGGAAAAAATAATTAAAACTAAATGGGTAGAACACCTGGAGAGAAATGATATGATATCAGACAGACAGTATGGTTTTCGATCTGGAAGATCCTGTGTATCGAATTTACTCAGTTTCTATGATCGAGCAACAGAGATATTACAGGAAAGAGATGGTTGGGTTGACTGCATCTATCTGGACCTAAAAAAGGCTTTCGACAGAGTTCCATATAAGAGGTTGTTCTGGAAACTGGAAAATATTGGAGGGGTGACAGGTAAGCTTCTAACATGGATGAAATTTTTTTCTGACTGATAGAAAAATGAGGGCAGCGATCAGAGGTTATGTATCGGACTGGAGAAATGTCACAAGTGCAGTACCACAGGGTTCAGTTCTTGCACCAGTGATGTTTATTGTCTACATAAATGATCTACCAGTTGGTATACAGAATTATATGAACATGTTTGCTGATGATGCTAAGATAATAGGAAGGATAAGAAACTTAGATGATTGTCATGCCCTTCAAGATGACCTGGACAAAATAAGTATATGGAGCACCACTTGGCAAATGGAATTTAATATTAATAAATGCCATGTTATGGAATGTGGAATAGGAGAACATAGACCCCACACAACCTATATATTATGTGAGAAATCTTTAAAGAATTCTGATAAAGGAAGAGATCTAGTGGTGGTTCTAGATAGAAAACTATTACCTGAGGACCACATAAAGAATATTGTGTGAGGAGCCTATGCCACGCTTTCTAACTTTAGAATTGCTTTTAAATACATGGATGGCGATATACTAAAGAAATTGTTCACGACTTTTGTTAGACCGAAGCTAGAATATGCAGCGGTTGTGTGGTGCCCATATCTTAAGAAGCGCATCAACAAACTGGAAAAGGTGCAAAGACATGCTACTAAGTGGCTCCCAGAACTGAAGGGCAAGAGCTACGAAGAGAGGTTGGAGGCATTAAATATGCCAAAACTAGAAGACAGAAGAAAAAGAGGTGATATGATCACTACATACAAAATAGTAAGAGGAATTGATAAAATCGATAGGGAAGATTTCCTGAGACCTGGAACTTTAAGAACAAGAGGTCATAGATTTAAACTACCTAAACACATACGCCGAAGAAATATAAGAAAATTCACTTTCGCAAACAGAGTGGTAGATGGTTGGAACAAGTTAGGGGAGAAGGTGGTGGAGGCCAAGACTGTCAGTAGTTTCAAAGCATTATATGACAAAGAGTGCTGGGAAGTCGGGACACCACGAGCGTAGCTCTCATCCTGTAACTACACTTAGGTAATTACAGGTGGAAATTGAGTGGTCAAATGAGCCACAGAGATATTAGAAAGAACTTTTGGACTGTCAGAGTAGTTGACAAATGTAATGCATCAGAAAGTGATGTGGTGGAGGCAGACTCCATACACAGTTTCAAGTGTAGATATGATAGACCCCAATAGGCTCAGGAACCTGTACACCAGTTGATTGACAGTTGAGAGGCGGGACCAAAGAGCCAAAGCCCAACCTCCTCAAGCACAATTAGGTGAGTACACACCCGGTCTGTCTAATTACCCAAAACTAACCAGATCTACTCAAAGCTTCCTGACATTACGTAAGTAATGAAGAAATATGATATATTTACTCACTATAATGTTGGTGCGAAAAAAACTTATTTTTACTCTTCACCATCTTCACTACCCTTCACCACCTTCACTTCCCTTCATCACCTTCACTACCCTTCACCACCTTCTCTACCCTTCACCACCTTCACTACCCTTCACCACCTTCACTACCCTTCACCACCTTCACTACCCTTCACCACCTTCTCTACCCTTCACCACCCTCACTACCCTTCACCACCTTCACTACCCTTCACCACTTTCCCTACCCTTCACCACCTTCCCTACCCTTCACCACCTTCACTACCCTTCACCACCTTCACTACCCTTCACCACCTTCCCTACCCTTCACCACCTTCCCTACCCTTCACCACCTTCACTACCCTTCACCACCTTCACTACCCTTCACCACCTTCACTACCCTTCACCACCTTCTCTACCCTTCACCACCTTCACTACCCTTCACCACCTTCCCTACCCTTCACCACCTTCCCTACCCTTCACCACCTTCCTTACCCTTCACCACCTTCCCTGTCCTTCACCACCTTCACTACCCTTCGTCACCTTCACTTCCCTTCATCACCTTCACTACCCTTCACCACCTTCACCACCCTCACTACCCTTCACCACCCTCACTACCCTTCACCACCCTCACTACCCTTCACCACCCTCACTACCCTTCACCACCTTCACTACCCTTCACCACCTTCACTACCCTTCACCACCCTCACTACCCTTCACCACCCTCACTACCCTTCACCACCCTCACTACCCTTCACCACCTTCACTACCCTTCACCACCTTCACTACCCTTCACCACCCTCACTACCCTTCACCACCCTCACTACCCTTCACTACCCTTCACCACCTTCACTACCCTTCACCACCCTCACTACCCTTCACCACCCTCACTACCCTTCACCACCCTCACTACCCTTCACCACCTTCACTACCCTTCACCACCCTCACTACCCTTCACCACCTTCACTACCCTTCACCACCCTCACTACCCTTCACCACCTTCACTACCCTTCACCACCCTCACTACCCTTCACCACCTTCACTACCCTTCACCACCTTCCCTACCCTTCACCACCTTCCCTACCCTTCACCACCTTCCTTACCCTTCACCACCTTCCCTGTCCTTCACCACCTTCACTACCCTTCGTCACCTTCACTTCCCTTCATCACCTTCACTACCCTTCACCACCTTCACTACCCTTCACCACCCTCACTACCCTTCACCACCCTCACTACCCTTCACCACCCTCACTACCCTTCACCACCTTCACTACACATTGTAACGGGGACGAGGGAAATGGCTCTCTATTATCGATTATCCCGCCCTTAATTAACTATTCTAGAGATCCCCCAGAGCTTCCACTGCAACCTCTCTAACTCAAAACCTTGTCACCTAGGTATTTGATTACCTAGGTACTACACCAACAAGGTATTGTACTTTATCAGCTACCTGTAACTCTAGAGAACTCTAGAACATTCCACTGCCACCACCTAATTCACTCCAACCCTGATTAATCTCCCTAATTGACGATCAAACAGGAAACCGCCAATTGGATATATTTCCCCGAATATGGCTCCCCAGTTATGAATAGGAGTGATGAATTTACTATTAAATGTGGCTTACTGAACTAGAAACAAGGGAAAAGCTATTGAAAACGGTAAAGAAACTTACAGGGAGTCTATGGTGTTATCAGCCCAAAGCCCAGGATCTAAAGATGCGCATAATCATGAAAGACAAGAAAGGGAACTTATTAAACACGAATAAATGAATAATCAAATTTATTAAAACACAAATTAGTTACACACGAACCCTCCCTAGCTTAATATCCTAAAGTGGGCAATGGCATGATTTCTTAAACAATACATTAACAAAACAGACTTTTACTTTACCCCTTGCGAAGTCCTGGACCAGGTGTCGTGACCTTGACCTCCTCCTAGGAGGAGGAGCCACCTCCACCAGTCCCTGCCCAAACCACCCTAAACTTCTTAGCCTGCTCTCTCAAGCTGAGAGACTAACCTAGGCTAGTTGCCAAATTAATCTTCAAGGATGATTAACAATGATTAATCTTGTACTGATCGCTGAAGGCGACTTAATCTATCATCATTCCAAAACAATTGGAAAATTACCTAGATACTTGAGCAGGTAAATTATAAAGTACAATATTAAATTATAACTTAATTTTGGCATCGTCAGCAAACATTGAGAGAAATTTATCTATACCCTCCGGGAGATCATTTACATATATCAGAAACAAGATATTACCGAGTACAGAGCCCTGTGGGACTCTACTGGTGACTTCACGCCAATCTGAGGTCTCACCCCCTCGCTGTAACTCTCTGCTTCCTATTGCTTAGGTACTCCCTTATCCACTGGAGCACCTTACCAGTTACACCTGCCTGTCTCTCCAGCTTATGTACCAGCCTCTTATGCGGTACTGTGTCAAAGGCTTTCCGACAATCCATGAAAATGCAGTCCGCCCAGCCCTCTCTTTCTTGCTTAATCTTTGTCACCTGGTCGTAGAATTCTATTAAGCCTGTCAGGCAAGATTTATCCTCCCTGAACCCATGTTGGCGATTTGTCACGAAGTCCCTTCTCTCCAGATGTGTTACTAGGTTTTTTCTCACAATCTTCTCCTCACCTTGCATGGTATACAAGTTAAGGACACTGGCCTGTAGTTCAGTGCCTCTTGCCGGTCGCCCTTTTTGTATATTGGGACCACATTCGCCATCTTCCATGTTTCTGGTAGGTCTCCCATCTCCAGTAACCTACTATACACTATGGAGAGTGGCAAGCAAAGTGCCTCTGCACACTCTTTCAGTACCCATGGTGAGATCCCGTCTGGACCAACAGCCTTTCTAACATCCAGATCTACCAGGTGTCTCTTGACCTCCTCACTCGTAATTTCGAACCCTTCCAAGGCCGCCAGGTTTACTTCCATTTCTCCTAACACAGTGACCTTACCTTGTTCTATTGTGAAGACCTCCTGGAACTTCTTGTTGAGTTCTTCACGCACCTCTTTGTCATTCTCTGTATACCTGTCCTCGCCTGTTCTAAGTTTCATTACCTGTTCTTTCACTGTTGTTTTCCTCCTGATGTGACTATGGAGTAGCTTTGGTTCGGTCTTGGCTTTGTTTGCTATATCATTTTCATAATTTTTCTCTTCTCACCCTAACATACTCATTCCTGGTTCTCTGGTATCTCTCTCTGTTCTGGTATTCTGTTATTCTGGAAGTTCCTCCACGCCCTTTTGTTCAGTCCCTTTGCTTCCATACATGCCCTATTATACCACGGATTCTTCTTTTGCTTCTCGGATTTTTCCCTTTGGGATGGGATGAATCTGTTTACAGCCTCCTGACACTTTTGGGTGACATAGTCCATCATATCTTGTACAGGCTTAGCTCTGAGGTCTGTGTCTCAAGGTATTTCCCTTAGGAAACTTCTCATCTCCTCATAGTTCCCCTTTCGGTATGCCAGCCTTTTGTTTCCTAGTTCTTTTTTGGGGGAGATAATTCCTAGCTCTTCCAAGTACTCAAAGTTCAATACACTATGGTCACTCATTCCCAAGGGTGCTTCCATCTTAACTTCCCTTATATACCACTCATTTAGTGTAAATATCAGATCGAGCATGGCTGGTTCATCTTCTCTCAATCTTGTTGGTTCCTTGATGTGCTGGCTTAGAAAGTGTCTTGTTGCCACGTCCAGCAGCTTAGCTCTCCATGTTTCTGGTCCTCCATGCGGATCTGTTCTCCCAATCTATCTTCCCATGGTTGACGTCTCCCATGATTAGTAGTCCAGATCCATTCCTGCTAGCAACAGAAGCTGCTCTCTCTATTATGTTAATGATGGCCACGTTGTTTCTATCATATTCCTGTCTGGGTCTTCTGTTATTTGGTGGTGGATTATATATGACTATGATTATAATTTTTTGTCCTCCAGTTATTATGGTATCTGTTATGTAGTCACTGAAACCTTCACAGCCCTGAATAACCATCTCAAAATCCCAGCCCTTTCTTACCAACAGAGCTACACCACCACCTCTTCCTTCTCTGTCTTTCCTCATAACATAATATTCCTGTGGGAACACTGCATTTGTTAGGGTTTTTGTTAGCTTTATTTCTGTGAGTGCTATCATGTCTGGGTTTTCTTCTAGTACCCATTCTCCAAGCTCATTTGCTTTATTTGTATTTCCATCTATGTTAGTGTACATTGCCTTGAGGCTCACTTTCTTCTGTCCCTTCTGAAATCGCCTCCTTGGTGAGTGTTCTGCTGGTGGGGGAAGCTGTTCCATGGGTGTGAGGTGGATAACAGGGTCTCAAGAGGATACTGGGGTGAGGGGCAGGGCATCAAGTGAAGGGGGGGGGACAGAAAGGGTATGGGATGAGGGGGGGACATGGCGGGATAAGGGAAGGGGTAGCAGGGTGGGAATGGGGTGTGGGGGGGATAGGAGATTTGGCTGAGCATTTGAGTGGGGGCAGGGAGGGTTTGGGGTAGGGGAGTTTTCTGTGCAGAGGAGGGCAGTGTGGTTGCCCTCCCCTCTGGTGTTACTGGGTAGCTGGTTGTGGGTTTCCCCCTCGCATCTGGGGATGTTGTGTTGGGAGCTGTGAGTTCCTTATTTTCCCCTCTCGCCCTGCGCTTCTTCCTTGCTTCTGCCGCCATGGCTCTCTTCTCCCTCATCATGCCCTTCTGGAGGAATACTTTTTTAATTCTTCCACTCTTAGGAAAATTGGCTCTTCCTTGTTAGAATCATCTCCTTTGTGTTCTCGTTTGCAAATACTATCTTTAACACACGGTCTCGGTCTTTGTTGTACCAGCCTAGCCTGAAAACCTTCTCAATGCTATGCTCAGCCCCTTTCATCTCTATAGTGCCTTCAGTATTTCATTCACTGCCGCGTTGCTGCTTATCATTCCACTCTGTCAAATTGGAGCCTTCCTGCTCTTTAATACCCACAGCTACTACTGATCTTTTTATTTCCAGCAGCTGGCTTGTGGAGCGTGCTGCTTCCTATGAGGTGGCTACATTCATGGCCACCTCCATCATTGTGGACATTACTTCAGAGTTATTTTTTTCAGCATTTCTGCAAATGTTGCTTTTATAGTGGCATTCTCTTCCGGTATACTATTTCCACCTTCTTCCTGGATGATTATCTGAGTCTCAGCATCAACACTGTTCTCTCTGAGGGTTTTAATCTCTTTTTGCTGCTGTCAGCTCTCTTTTCAGGTTGCTTATTTCATTCTTCATTTCCTGCATCATTCCCTGCATCTCACTCTTGATATCCTCCAAAAACTGGGCGAACATTTCCTTCATTTCATCACCTTGACTTTTCCCTATTCCCTTGTTACCATTGGCTATCATGCTTGCCCCTGTTCCTTTTATGCTGTGATAGGATTTGTCAAGAGGGCAAGCAGGGTGAGAGAGAGAGAGAGAGAGAGAGAGAGAGAGAGAGAGAGAGAGAGAAAGAGAGAGAGAGAGAGAGAGAGAGAGAGAGAGAGAGAGAGAGAGAGAGAGAGAGAGAGAGAGAGAGAGAGAGAGAGAGAGAGAGAGAGAGAGAGAGAGAGAGAGAGTGGAGAGAGAGAGAGAGAGTGGGGGGAAAGAGAGAGAGAGAGAGAGAGAGAGAGAGAGAGGGGGAGAGAGAGAGAGAGAGAGTTGGTGGGAGAGAGGGGTGAGAGAAAGGGGTGGGAGAGTGGGGTGAGAGAGGGGAGTGGAAAATAGTGGAATAGTGGGGGAATTGGAGGTGGAAAGGAAGGGGTATGCTTAGGAGGAGGAAGGGGGGGGGGTGGAGATTTGGATAGTGCTAAGGCTTGGAATGCTGGGGGAAGGAGATAAGGGCCTGAAAGGTGAGCTAGACAGATAGGGAGATAGGAAGAGACGTAGGGAGAAAGGTGGTTCAGAGGGGGGGAGGAGGTGGGGGATCAAGAGAGGTGGGAGAGCAAGAAAGAGGTGGAAAGGGAGAGAGAGCGGGAGAAGTGGGGGAGTAAGAGATATGGAGGGAGGTAGAGAGGGAGAGAGAGAGAAAGAGAGAGAGAGAGATTGGGGAGGGAGAGAGGGAGAGAGAGGTGGGGGGAGTAGGTGTGTATTTGCAGGGGGGGGGGATGCGTGGGAAACTGGGAGGGTGGGAGGGGGCGGAGATGGTCACTTCAGGTCAGTTGTAGGGGGGAGTGGGAGTGGGGGGAGGAGTGATTTGAGTTAGTGAGATGGGGGGTAAGAGAGGGGTGGAGTATGAGTGTTTGAGGCCTTATCACCTTTCCACAAAAGTGTTAATCCTTTCTACCCTGAATGAACGTTTGTGTGTGTGCGTGTGCATGCTTGCGCATGCGTGTGCATGCTTGCGCATGCGTGCGTGTGCATGTGCATGCTTGCGCATGCGTGCGTGTACTCACATATTTGTGCTTGCAGGTGTTGAGCTTTGGCTCTTTGTTTCCGCCTCTCAACTGTCAATCAACTGGTGTACAGATTCCAGAGCCTACTGGGCTCTATCATATCTACATTTGAAACTGTGTATGGAGTCAGCCTCCACCACATCACTTCCTAATGCATTCCATGTACTAACTACTCTGACACTGAAAAAGTTCCTTCTAACGTCCCTGTGGCTCATGTGGGTACTAAGTTTCCACCTGTGCTCCCTTGTTCGCATACCACCAGTGTTGAATAGTTTATCCTTGTCTACCCTGTCGATTCCCACATAGGATTTTGTAGGTAGTGATCATATCTCCCCTTACTCTTCTGTCTTCCAGTGTCGTAAGGTGCATCCGCAGCCTTTCCTCATAACTCATGCCTCTTAGTTCTGGGACTAGTCTAGTGGCATATCTTTGAACTTTGTCCAGCTTTGTCTTGTGCTTGACAAGGTACGGGTTCCATGCTGGGGCAGCATACTCCAGGATTGGTCTTACATATGTGGTATACAAGATTCTGAATGATTCCTCACACAGGTTCCTGAAGGCTGTTCTGATGTTAGCCAGAACATATGCATATGAACATATGTTAGCTCGCATATGCCGCAGACGTAATTTTTTTATGTGGGCTTCAGGAGACAGGTTTGGTGTGATATCAACTCCAAGATCTTTCTCTGTCCGTTTCATTAAGTACTTCATCTCCTATTCTGAATCCTGTGTCTAGCCTCCTATTTCCACCGCCTATTTTCATTACTTTGCATTTACTCGGTTTGAACTTTAGAAGCCATTTGTTGGACCATTCATTCAGTCTGTCTAGGTCATCTTATAGCTTCCTACTATCATCCTCTGTTTCAATCCTCCTCATAATTTTTGTATCATCAGCAAACATTGAGAGAAATAAGTCTATACCCTCTGGGAGATCATTTACATATATCAGAAACATTATAGGTCCAAGGACAGACCCTGTGGGACTCTACATGTAACGTCTCTCCAATCTCACCCCTCAAATTGACTCGTTGTCTCCTGTTGCTTAGGTACTCCTTTATCCAATGGAGTACCTTCCCTTTCACTCCAGCCTGCATCTCCAGCTTTTTTAAATAAATAAATAAGTAAATAAAATAAATGTTTATTCAGGTAAGGTACATACAAGAGATTTTACAAAAATTGATCGATTTATAGATAGAGCTAGTACATACAATGCCTAAAGCCACTATTATGCAAAGCGTTTCGGGCAGGGAAAAACATTAATGACTAAAACAATACTAATTGAGTATAAAGGATAAAATGTGTTGAGAACAAATTAAAATAAAGATAAAAAAGGGGGGGAACATGGCTGAAAAAGCGGAACAAATACAATTAGGTCGACAAACAGCGTTGTTTAAAAAAACAGACATGGTTGACAATAGAGGGGTAAGGTAGTTACAGGGAATTTATTAGGTAGTGCTTCGTTTTTATCTTAAACTGGTTGAGTGAGGTATAGTCTTTAACATGATTGGGAAGGTCATTCCACATTCTGGGCCCCTTGATTTGTAGAGCATTTCTAGTTTGATTAAGTCGTACTCTTGGAATATCAAAACTGTATTTGTTTCTGGTGTGGTGCTCATGGGTTCTGTTACAACCTCCAGTGAAACTTTTGAGGTCAGGGTTGGCATTACAGTTCAGCGTTTTATATATATATATATATATATATATATATATATATATATATATATATATATATATATATATATATATATATATATATATATATATATAAATATATATATATATATATATATATATATATATATATATATATATATATATATATATATACATATATATATATATATATATATATATATATATAAATGTATATATATATATATATATAAATGTATATATATATACATATAAATGTATATATATATATTATGCATTTGATGGTTACAAGATATACATGGGTTGATACAAAAATAATAATGCAAAAAGGTGCTTAAAGGTTATGGATCTCTTGAAAAACACAACAATGGGAAACATTGATGAATGTCACAGACGGGTTCGATCATTGTTGTAAGTCAAACACTTCTTTGAATTCCTCTGAAGTTGGACTAGTGCCCAAGACGCAACAGGCATTTCCCCTCTGAATCGCAACACTGAGGCGCTGGAACAAGAAACTTTTTGCTCTCTGGTCTTTTGTAGCGCTGATCAATTTGTCCCCCAATTCCTTCAGGAACTTCAATGCACATTTTCCCCACGAACCGAGGGTCTCCGAGCCGATCGGAGCAAGCCGATCGACATATATATATATATATATATATATATATATATATATATATATATATATATATATATATATATATATATATATATATATATATATATATATATATGTATATATATATATATATATATATATATATATATATATATATATATATATATATATATATATATATATATATATATATATATAATACACATGATAGAATGTGCAGCGACTTAATATCTAACATATTCAGAGATTTGAGTAGGGGTACTGAGTGATGTCTGGGGCCAGAGTTGGAAATTGTCCTAATAGCAGCTTTTTGTTGAGTAATTAGAGGACATAAATGATTTTGGGTAGTAGAACCCCAAGCACAAATACCATAGTTGAGATATGGATAGATGAGGGAGTAATAGAGAGTCACCAGGGCAGGGCGGGGTAGTAATATCTGATCTTAGTAAGAATGCCAACAGTTTTTGAAACTTTTTTGGATATATTTAGAATGTGTCCCTGGAAATTCAGCTTGTGGTCAATGAGAACGCCAAGGAATTTGCCATCAAATTTGTTACAAATTTGGGTATTGTTTATTCTGAGATTTATTTGATTAGAGGATTTATTGCCAAACAGAATATAGAAAGTTTTGTCAATGTTAAGGGTGAGTTTGTTGGCAGTTAGCCAAAGATGGACTTTATTTAGCTCAGTATTTACTGTGGCATTTAGCGCAAGAGGGTCAGGACTGGTGTAAATGAAGGTTGTGTCGTCAGCAAATAGAATTGGTTTGAGGTGTTGGGAGGCATTTGGAAGGTCATTAATGTAGGTGAGAAACAGGAGAGGGCCAAGTATGCTGCCCTGAGAAACACCGATGTTGATGGGTAGGGTAAACTTTTCACTAGCCTCCTGTGTGGTACTGTATCAAAGGCTTTCTGGCAATCCAAAAATTATGCAGTCTGCCCACCCTTCTCTTTCTTGCCTGGTCGTAGAATTCAAGTAACCATGTGAGGCAGGACTTGCCATCCCTGAACCCATGTTGATGATGTGTTACAAAATTCCTTCGCTCCAGATGTTTCACTAGCTTTCTTTGCACAATCTTCTCCATCAGCTTGCATTGTATGCAGGTTAGGGACACTGGCCTGTAGTTCAGTGCCTCCTGTCTATCCCCTTTCTAGTATATTGGGACTTCATTAGCTGCTTTCCAAATTTCTGGCAGTTCCCCTGTTGCCAGTGATTTGTTATACACTATGGAGAGTGGCAGGCACAGTTCTTCTTCTCCTTCCTTTAGTATCCTTGGGGAGATTCCATCTAGGCCTTTAGCCTTTGTCACATCCAACTCTAGTAAACTCCTCCTTACTTACCCGCTGGTAATCTCAAACTCTTCCAGTGGTTCCAGTGGTGTGCGTGCATGCGTGTGCCACAAAAGCCCATTAAGTGTCAACCTCTGCCCAGATGAGACACTTTGAAATTTTAAATATATATAAGATATACTGAACAAGAATCTGATATTTTACCTCACTCTTTACACCTGAATAATTGACCAGAGAGGGGTACCTACCAGCCAGCCTCCCGCTCGCACAACTAGATGAATAAGGACAATGTATGGATGACGAGGTGCCGTCGTCGCCTCCCACGTGGTTGTCATGTTCACAGAAAATGGTACCATCCGTTTTCTATGTGCGGTGGAGCAGACGCCAAGGAAGGTAAACAAGAGCACACAGGATGCTACCAGCTTGGAAGCTACTAGTCATGTAATTGTTTATAAATATTAAAGTCAGTAACCAAGCGATGGCTTTATATCAACCCTACAACCAAGACTTCCTCAGTAACACACAAACACCACATTGGCGATGAGGATGAACTGTGAGCGCAGGTATTTGTTCAGTTTAAAACACAAGGGAGAAGCATGCTGCCTGGAGGAGGAAGAGAAACTGTGAGCACCATACCCGATGCTGTATGCTAACCAATGCTGTGTGCTAACCAATGCTGTATGCTAAACGATGCTATGTGCTAACCAATGCTATGTGCTAACCAATGCTATGTGCTACCCCAAGCTATGTGCTGACTCAAGCTGTGTACTGAGTATTCTGCGAGCCGATGCTGTGTACGAAACGACGCTTTGATGTGTACAAAACCCGATGTTTTGGTTACGAAACGACGCTCCGTGCTACAAAATTCTTCACACTGTGAACTGACTGCTGTACCAACTGCTGACAACTGCTGTACCAACTGCTAACTACGGTTGTGCCAACTGCTGACAACTGCTGTGAGTAGGAACAACACATGTACACAAGGGCTAGGTAAGAAGTCAGTTGCTGCTATATTCTCTTTACAGTCTCCGTGGTGTAGTGGTAAGACACTCGCCTGGCATTCCGTGAGCGCTATGTCACGGGTTCGTATCCTGGCCGGGGAGGATTTACTGGGCGCAATTCCTTAACTGTAGCCTCTGTTTAACGCAACAGTAAAATGTGTACTTGGATAAAAAAACGATTCTTCGCGGCAGGGGATCGTATTCCAGGGACCTGCCCGAAACGCTACGCATACTAGTGGCTGTACAAGAATGTAACAACTCTTGTATATATCTCAAAAAAAAAAAAAAAAATATTGTGCACTGTTGTGAACTTTTGCATTAAAATGCTTGTGTGCTTTGCAAAATTAATATAATTACAGTGAATTCTTAACTAACATATACAGTGCAGTAACATACACCTACCAGCCAGCCTCCCGCTCGCACAACTAGATGAATAAGGACAATGTATGGATGACGAGGTGCCGTCGTCGCCTCCCACGTGGTTGTCATGTTCACAGAAAATGGTACCATCCGTTTTCTAGTGAATTGAAAAACTGTAAAACTTTTGCCTTATTTAAAAGCAAAACCAAAAAGTACCTAACTTCATCTTCTTAGTTTCCTACACTGAGCTTTAAATTTGCTCTGTACCTAGTGTTACCCAATCTCCTAATTTTTATGTAATTTCAAACAACCTTATCATTGTGTTCATTGCTGTCTTCTTTTATGTGCTAGCCATATGCTGTATTGTGACTACCAATTTTTGTCAACTACCATTCAAGCTGTCATTGCAACCAATCTTATATTGTTTCTGCTGTATTATGCCTACCAATTTTTTTGTCAACTACCATTCAAGCTGTCATTGCAATCAATCTTAGCTACCTATGTGCTTTAATATACTGTACCTACAATTTTCTCTCATCTTTTTTTCATTTCATGTAATCTGTTATCATTTTTTGTCTATAATTTTGCAAGTATTTACCTCCTTAAAATTTTCTTAGATTAAGGACCTGCCCGAAACGCTGCGCGTGCTAGTGGCTTTACAAGACTGTAATTACCATATTTGTATCCTCACATTCCTTATGTACATTCTTGTATATGCATAAATAAATAAATAAATAAATAAGTGTTTAATATTTTGAGGAACATTTAAGTGATAAGTTTACATTTATTCAGTAAAAAATGGCAAATATACCTCAGTTTCCTGCATTTAATCCTGACTGTGACCAGACAAACCTGTCACAGAGGTGGATCAAATGGCTTAAAAGGTTTGAAAATATGTTGATAGTTTCTGACATCAAAAGTGCTGAAAGAAAGCGTGCCTTTCTACTTCATTATGCAGGTGATAGAGTTTGTGACATATTTGATACACTGAAAGACACTGGTGGTGCCAAAGATTATGACATTGCCAAAGCCAAACTAACAGAGCATTTCAAACCAAAGCAAAGTACTGCAATGGAAATTATGCATTTCAGGAGAGCCAGACAATACAATACAATTTTATTTTATTTATACAATACAATTTTATTTATGTAAGGTACATACATACAATAAATATTTACAAGGATTGTTTGACTTATAGGTAGAGCTAGTACATACAATGCCTAAAGCCACTATTACGCAAAGCGTTTCGGGCATGATAAACTTAAATGACAAGCTTAATACTAATTGAGCATAATGAGTAGAATGAAAACAAGAAATGAAAACATAGATGAAAAAGCAGCACAAATACAATTATGTCGACAAACAGCGCTCTTTAAAGAAAAAAAACAGACATTGGTTGACAATAGAAGGGTAAGGTAGGTTACAGGGAATTTATTAGGTATAGCTTCGCTTTTAACTTGAACTGGTTGAGGTTGTCTTTAACATGGTTGGGAAGGTCATTCCACATTCTGGGCCCCTTGATTTGTAGAGCATTTCTAGTTTGATTAAGTCGTACTCTAGGAATATCAAAACTGTATTTATTTCTGGTGTGATGCTCATGGGTTCTGATACAACCTTCTATGAAGCTTTTGAGATCAGGATTGGCATTATAGTTTAGCGTTTTATATATGTATAATACACATGAGAGAATGTGCAGTGACTTAATGTCTAACATATTCAGAGATTTAAGTAGGGGTACCGAGTGCATGTCTGGGGCCAGAATTGGATATTGTCCTAATAGCAGCTTTGTGTTGAGTAATTAGAGGACGTAAGTGATTTTGGGTAGTAGAGCCCCAAGCACAAATACCATAGTTGAGATATGGATAGATAAGGGAGTAATAGAGAGTCACCAGGGCAGGGCGTGGTACATAATATCTGATCTTAGAAAGAATGCCCACAGTTTTTAAACTTTTTGATATGTTTAGAATGTGTCCCTGGAAATTAAGCTTGTGGTCAATGAAAATGCCAAGGAATTTGCCATCTAATTTGTTACAAATTTGGGTATTGTTTATTTTGAGATTTATTTGATTAGAGGATTTATTGCCAAACAGAATATAGAAGGTTTTGTCAATGTTAAGGGTGAGTTTGTTGGCAGTTAGCCACAGATGGACTTTATTTAGCTCAGTATTTACTGTGGCATTTAGAGCAAGGGGATCAGGACTGGAGTAAATGAAGGTTGTGTCGTCAGCAAATAGAATTGGTTTGAGGTGTTGGGAGACATTTGGAAGGTCATTAATGTAGATGAGAAAGAGGAGAGGGCCAAGTATGCTGCCCTGGGGAACACCATTGTTGATGGGTAGGGTGGGAGAAATTGTTTTATTCACAGAAACATATTGGAGCCTGTCAGTAAGGTAGGATTTGAGGTATTGTAGGGAGTGTCCTCTGACTCCATAATGATGTAATTTAAGAAGAAGGTTTTGGTGGTTGACAGTATCAAAAGCTTTACGCAGGTCCACAAACAACCCAACAGGGAACTCATTTTTATCAAGAGCTGTATGAATCGAGTTAAGCATACTAATAAGTGCATCGTTAGTGCTTTTTTTGGGTCTGAAGCCATATTGGCAAGGGCTAAGTATATTGAGTTTGGCTAGATATGAGTAAAGCTGCTTATAGATTAATTTTTCAAAAATTTTTGACAAGTTTGGCAGGATAGATATAGGTCTGTAGTTGTTAACATCTGTGAGATTACCACATTTGTGGACAGGCGTTACTCTCGCTTTTTTTAGAATATCTGAGAAGGTTTGGAGTTCAAGTGACTTGTTGAAGAGCAAAGCAATAGCAGGGGCTAAAGATCTGGAGGCTTTTTTGTAAATTAAAGTTGGTATCTCCTCAAGGGCACCAGACTTGGTTTTAAGGGAAAGGATTATCTCATTGACGTCAGTGGAATTAATAGGCTTTAGGTACAGAGACTGTGGATAGTTACCTGAAAGATAGTCATTAATGTCTGTACTGGAAGATGGAATATCATTTGCAAGGGATGAACCAATAGAAAAGAAGAACCTATTGAACTCAATAGCAGAATCAGAGGCTGAAAGCTGACCATCGTTATTAGACAGGAGAGTCGGTTTGTTATTTAAAGACTTCTTTGATCCCAATATTTGAGAAATTGTTCTCCAAGTTTGTTTAATGTTGCTCTTTATTTGGGTAAATTTATCTTCGTAGTATTTAGTTTTGGCTCGTCTAATTATCTTAGACAGCAATAATGAGTAATTCTTTGAGAATTCTTTGGAGACAATTCCTAACCTATACTTCTTCTGTAAGGTCATGTTTTTTATTAATAGATTTAAGTATTCCCTTTGTAAGCCAGGGATTGTTAAGCCTTTTGGTTGTGACTTGTTTTGTAAGCATAGGACAGTGGGTATTATAAAGGCTAAGAGTTTTTTGAAGAAAAAATTGCACTGCTAGGTTGATGTCCACTATGTTACCTAACTCGGACTCCCAGTTGACATTATCAGCAGCAGTTATAAAATTGTCTATAGCAGTTTCATTGTGTAGTCTAAAATGTATCTCTCTTGACTCAAGAGGTGGTTTGCTAATGTTAGTTAAGAGAAATGTGGGGTAATGATCTGTAGTGCTATCGGTGATTATACCTGAAGTAAGCGGAGAGGTTATGTTTGTCCAGATGTGATCGAGCGTCGTGGCAGTGCTATCAGTGATTCTAGTAGGTCTAGTGATTAAGGGTATGAGGAAGCAAGAATTCATACAGTTGAGGAAGCTAACAGCAGTGGGGTGTTCAGGCTCGCAGAGGTCAATATTAAAGTCCCCTGCGATAATTAGGTGGTTTTTGTTCAGTCTGTTATCAAGTATTAGATTTCTAAGGTTTGAGTTGAATTCGGACACAATCAGTGTTAGGAATTCTATAAACTGCACCCACAGTCAGGACAGACTCGGCACCCTTGACTCTGAAGCTGGCGAAGATATACTCCCCATAGCAGTCTCTGGTTCTAATTTCTTTTAAGCATGTTAGTTCTTGGTGGTAGTAAAGAGCAGTGCCACCACCTCTCTGAAGTTGACGACAGTTGTGAATTGCTGAGTAGTTAGGCATGTTAAAGAGCTGAGTAGTATCCTCTTTCAACCATGTTTCAGTAAGTATAATAAAAGAGAATTTGTTGTCAATAGCTTCAATCAAGGCACTAACATCATCGAAGTGTTTACCTAGGGATCTAACGTTCAAATTGATTACAGAGATATTGTGATTATGAGTTAATACATTGTTTACATCATGTGCTGCAAAATTATCTGCAATTTAGATCATTAAAGTGATAATTGTCATAGATAGTGGATAAGAGGTTAAGTTCAGGGTCTATACTTGTCTGCATAAAAAAAGCTGATTGCAGGAAAAACAAGGGAAGAAAGGCAAATAACAAGGTAGAAATAAGCTATAAAATAGGGAAAAAGATGTACACAATACAGAACAAAGCAAACTCAAAAGTGGCTTACAGGGGTACAATGGAGTAAGGGAGTATGGCTAGGCTAGGCAACCTAGGTAATAAATGAGATTAACGAAAAAACATATAAACATGGACTATACAAAACACAAGATATAGAAATACAAAACAAAAATATAAACAAGACTAAGCAATACAAAAACAAATTGAGCAAAAATGAAAAATGAGGTAGATTGCTTACAAGTACTCTCAGGTACACTGTAAGTAACAATTTGCAATTTGAGATGCAGGCAAAGCCAGGGGTACAATGGAGTAAGGGAGCATGGCGAGGCTAGGCAACCTAGGTAATAAATGGAATCAAAGAAAAGTTGAATAATAAGCATAGTCTCTCAATAATAAGCACAACAATAATATAAGCACAATATAATATAATGCTCAATAATAAGCACAACTCTCTAATGAAACCGTTGATCAATACCACACACGTCTGCAGGGTTTTGCAGCCCATTGTGAGTTTGCTGATGTAGACAAAGAAATCAAACAGCAAATAATTGAAACATGCACATCTACACGTCTCCATCGAAGAGCTCTAGAACTTGTTGATAATGAAAGTTCTCTGACCAAGATACTGGATATGGCTCGTCGAATGGAAGATGCTGCACGTGATGCTCGTGTCATGGAGTGCAGTGCCAACAACGGTTCTGCCACTGTTACTAACAGTGCTGAGGTACGTAAGGTTCAGGGAGGACACCGTGATCAAAGAAGATATCATGGCAAACCTAACAGCAAATTGAGCCGAGAGCCACATCACAACTGGAGTCATGGAACAAGACTCAAGCAGTCACAACGACTCACATCAGAGGGTGTCAACAATAAATGTTACAATTGTGGAGGAGACTACCCACACCAAGATAATGTTTGTCCTGCTCAAGGTAAGAAGTGCTATGAGTGTGGAAAACTAGGTCATTTTGGTGCTATGTGTCGGTCTGCACTAAAGAAACCACAGTCAGTGAATAAAAGCACTGTACGAGGATCAGGTCATAGGGGTCGAGGTGGTAAACACAATATTGCACCTCATATCCAGAATGTTAATAATGTACAAGACAACATTTCATTACAACCAGTCTCAGATGACAGTGAATGTGATTATACTTATGGAGTACAATCAATCACAGAATGGAATGATCTTCCAAACAACCCAGAGACTATAGTATACATTGCTGGTATTTGTCTCAAAGTTCTCATTGACACTGGATCAAACATTGACACCATTGCTGAGTGCCACTATGAAAAATTTAAAAAACCGTTCCCGAAGCTTGAAAACTATAATGGTAAAGCCACTGCCTATGCTTCAAAGGTAGCCGTGCCAGTGATTGAAACTTTCACTGCAGAGATTAAGTCAAAGAGTGCAATGCTCACTACTACATTCCATGTTGTTAGGAATGCAAAGGAGTCTTTATTCAGTTACAAGACTTCAACCAAATTGGGGCTACTTCAGCTTTCTAATGCTGTAGCAGTGGAATCTGCAAACAATGTTGACGGTATTGTTGCTGAATTTTCTGATCGATTTAAATCCATAGGTTGTTATACTGATAGCAAAGTACATCTGCATATCAACCCAGATGTAATTCCAGTTGCCCAACCACATCGCCGACAACCATTCCATACTCGCAAGAAAGTCGATGCCGAACTGGATAGGCTGATGGAACTAGATATCATTGAACCAGTAACAGGCCCAACACCATGGGTAAGCCCAGTTGTCACTCCACCAATGCCGAAGAATCCAGATGAGATACGCATTTGTGTAGACATGCGTGTTCCCAACAAGGCAATAATGCGTGAACGCCATCCTACACCCACTGTAGATGATATGATCTACCGCTTGAATGGTGCAACTGTATTCAACAAGTTAGATTTAAACAAGGGCTATCATCAGCTTGAACTTGATGATGAGAGTCGCTTCATCACAACGTTTACGACACATCGAGGTCTGTATAGGTACAAGCGCCTGAGTTTTGGTATCAACAGTGCTGCCGAGGTATTCCAGCACATCATCAGCCAGGTATTGCAAGATATACCTAATGCTGACAACATGTCTGATGACATCATTGTTTATGGTCGTACCCAAGCTGAACACGACAAAGCTCTTCGTGCAACATTGCAACGCTTACGAGAAAAGAATTTGACAGTAAGCCGAGCAAAGTGTGAGTTCAATCAACATAAAATTGAATTCTTTGGACATGTACTTAGTGACAAAGGTCTGTCTCCAGATCCTAAGAAAGTTGCAGATATCAAGAATGCTGCACCTCCTTCAACGTCCACTGAAGTACATAGTTTTCGGGGAATGGCAAACTACTGTTCTCGCTTCATTCCAGATTTTGCTACCATTACGAAGCCTCTACGTGAGCTCCTGAAGAAAAATGCATCATGGTACTGGAGCGATATCGAGCAAAATGCATTTGATGCTGTGAAAGATGCACTAGTAGAGAATGCGACTGCTGCGTATTTTGATCCATCAATGGACACTGAGTTAACGGTGGATGCTAGTCCTGTTGGTTTAGGTGCTGTTTTAGCCCAACACAAACCTGGTCAACCAGATTCCAGAGTAGTAATTGCCTACGCCAGCCGTTCTCTCACAGATGTTGAGCAACGATACAGTCAGACAGAGAAGGAAGCTCTTGCTCTTGTATGGAGCTGTGAACACTTCAATGTGTATCTGCTTGGTGCACCCTTCACCACGATAGTCACTGACCACAAACCGTTGGAGACCATCTTCAATAATCCAAAGTCCAAACCACCAGCTCGCATTGAGAGATGGGCTCTTCGTCTGCAACCATACAACTTTACGGTGAAATACAAGCCGGGTGCAGGCAATCCCGCTGATTATATCAGTCGACATCCTGCCAACCGTTTCACCATCACCAAGCATCAGCAAGTTGCCGAGGAATATGTACACTCTGTAACCTGTGATGCAGTCCCTAAGGCTCTCACTCTTGATGAAATCCGTACTGCAACCCTAGAGGACTCAACTCTGCAAGCAACAGTGGATGCATTGACTAAGAAAAAGTTTCCACGCATCCCACCCTCAGGAGTTGACCAAGATGCATTCAAAGCACTTGAACGCATCCAGACAGAATTAAGTGTTACGCAACAACGCGACACTGTGCTGCGAGGTACTCGTATCGTCATTCCAGCTGTTCTCCAGCAACGTGCTCTGAAGCTTGCACATCAAGGGCACCAAGGTCTTGTTAGGACCAAACAGCTGCTACGAGAAAAGGTGTGGTTTCCTGGCATTGATCGTCAAGCAAAGGACATGCATGATGCCTGTGTCCCTTGCCAAGCTGCAGTGGATACTTCAAGACCAACACCTCTACAACCTTCACCACTACCTGCTGCACCATGGACGGAAGTATCGATGGACTTCTGTGGACCACTACCAACTGGAGAGTACTTGATGGTAGTCATTGATGATCACTCACGTTATCCAGAAGTAGAAATCATCACTTCCACATCTGCAAAGGCTGTCATCCCGAAACTCGACAACATCTTTTCAAACTTTGGCATTCCTGAAGTTGTCAAGACGGACAATGGACCGTCATTCAATGGACAAGACTTCGTCAACTTTGCTGAGCATATTGGATTCAAACACCGCCGTGTGATGCCACTACATCCCCAAGCAAATGGAAAAGTTGAGAGTTTCATGAAAGCGGTACGCTGTGCTCATGCCGTAGGACGATCCTGGAAACAAGCTATGTATGCTTTTCTCAGGAACTACCGTGCAACACCACATGGAACACCGGGCAAGTCACCCGGTGAACTTTTATTTGGACGTCCTATGAGGATATCTCACTACCCGTCATGCCAGCCGAGGTAACGGATAAACGTCTCGCTCAGAAGGATGCACTAGCCAAGGGCAAAATGAAAATTGCTCACGATCAACGTGCAAAGGAACAATTCATAAAGGTTGGAGATACTGTTCTCGTTAAAAAGAAAAAAAGAGGGAAAGCTAGATATGCCGTATGATACAAAACCATATAAAGTGATTAGTGTAAAAGGAACTATGGTAACAGCTAGTAATAGAGATCATAGTATAACACGTAATATGGCCTATTTCAAAGTGATTCCAACTAGTGTAGAAAATGATGAAGTGCAAAGTCGTGCAAAAGAAAAAGAAAAAATGAGTTATAACTCAATAAACAATTCATCAAGGGATATTATTGTATTTGGAGAGACTCGTCCTAAACGTCATGTTAAACGCCCTACACGATTTGATGATTAATTGTGTTCCTATGTAATGCAAAGTATTTACTTGTTATTCTAAACTAAATGTAATATTGTTTGAATAATGCAGATCTCTCATTCAATATTTTGTAACTTTGTATTACAGTTTCTTTCATGTTTGTTTAACATTGCATTTGTGTTTTTAACATTGAAATCCTTTGTGGTAAAGATTAAGTTGTTTAAATTCTTTGTGTGCTTAATTAATGTTAAATGTATGCAATATCTCTTGATATGTTAATAACTTACTTTGTGTCAATAACTTTGCTTTGTGCTACAAGCATGGTAGACATCCTGTATTCATTCTTTTTAAAGAAAAGGAGGGATGTCATGTTCACAGAAAATGGTACCATCCGTTTTCTATGTGTGGCGGAGCAGACGCCAGAGAAGGTAAACAGGAGCACACAGGATGCTACCAGCTTGGAAGCTACTAGTCATGTAATTGTTTATAAATATTAAAGTCAGTAACCAAGCGATGGTTTTATATCAACCCTACAACCAAGACTTCCTCAGTAACACATAAACACCACAGTGGTGATTCACTAAGTTCCAGTAGATTGATGATAGTGGTTATAATAATAATAATAATAATAATAATTTTTATTTAGGTAAGGTACATACATAAAGAGATTTTACAAAGTTTGTTGGCTTTATAGATAGAGCTAGTACATACAATGCCTAAAGCCACTATTACGCAAAGCGTTTCGGGCAGGAAAAACATTAATGACTAAAGCTTAAAACTAATGGGTAAAAAGAAAAGATGTGATGAGTACATATAAAAAATAGAGATAAAAGAGGGGGGAACATTTTTGAAAAAGCAGCACAAATACAATTACAAATTATTACAGAAAATTACATTCAAACAGCGATGATTTTAAAAACAAAAAACATACATGGGTTCTTCTCTATCTAAAACAAAGTTCTGGAGTCAGTCACTGTATCGTTGTGACTGTTGTGTTACTGTTCACTAATTTACTGTACCACTGTAGATCCCTAGGCACCAATATGTAAACAAAAAGCCTCGTGGCCCTCCCACGTGGCCTGTGTTAGAGATTGTTCACTGTTTTACACCAAGTTCTAGTGATAGCACCGTACTTTTTTTCTTTCCTATTCACGGTTATACACTTAGTGATACCCTAGATCTGTGATCTGACCCTGTATCCTTAATAAACCCAAGAATGAGCGTGACCTTCCTGCTGGTGTGTGCGTGTGTGTGTGTGTGCTCTCCTACTTGTGCTTGCCGGGGGTTGAGCTTTGGCTCTTTCTGGAGCCTACTGGGCTCTGTCAAATCTACATTTGAAACTGTGTATGGAGTCGGCCTCCACTACATCTCTTCCTAATGCATTCCACTTGTTAACTACTCTGACACTGAAAAAATTCTTTCTAATGTCCCTGTGGCTCATTTGGGTACTAAGTTTCCACTTGTGTCCTTTTGTTCGTGTTCCACCCATGCTAAATAGTTTGTCTTTATTCATTCTGTCAATTCCCCTGAGAATTTTGTAGGTGGTTATCATGTCTCCCCTTTACTCTTCTGCCCTCCAGGGACGTGAGCTTTTGCTCCCATAGCCTTTCCTCGTAGCTCATATCTCTCAGTTCTGGAACTAGTCTGGTGGCATACTTCTGAACTTTCTCTAACTTTGACTTATGTTTAACTCCAAATTCAAAATTCTAATTTTTATTCAGGAAAAGTACATACATAGAGGAGTTACAAACATAATGTTGGATTTATAGATAGAGCTAGTACAAACAATACCTAAAGCCATTAATACGCATAGCGTTTCGGGCAAGGTGTGGGAAAAAACCCACTTAGACTAAAACTTAATAATAATTGGGATTAGGTATAAATTATGTTGAAAAAAGGAAAAAAATAAAAAGGGGGGAACATGGAAGAAATCATCAATTGTACAAGTTGGAGAACAAACAACATTATTTAAAAACTGTAGGACATGGGTTGACATTTAGGGGGTAAGGTAGGTTACATGGAGTTAATTAGGTAGTACTTGGTTTTACTCTTAAACTGGTTGAGAGAGGTACAGCCTTTGACATGATTTGGAAGGTCATTCCACATTCTGGGTCCCTTGATTTGTAGAGCATTTCTAGTTTGGTTAAATCACACTCTTGGAATATCAAATAGGTACTTGTTTCTGGTGTGATGCCCATGAGTTCTGTCACAACCTTCTAGGAAGCTTCTAAGGTCAGGATTGACATTGCAGTTCAGAGTTTTAAATATATAGAGTACACATGATAGAATGTGCAGTGACTTAATATCTAACTTATTTAAAGATTTGAGTAAGGGTACCGAGTGCTGTCTGAGGCCAGAATTAAATATTGTTCTAATAGCAGTTTTGTGTTGAATAATTAGAGGACGTAAATGATTTTGTGTAATAGAACTCCCAAGCACAAATACCATAATTGAGATAAGGATAGATGAGAGAGTAATAGAGCGTCACCAGGGCAGGGCGATGTATATAATATGTCGTGCCGAGTCTGTCCTGACTGTGGGTGCAGTTTATAGAATTCCTAACACTGATGTGTCCGAATTCAACTCAAACCTTAGAAATCTAATACTTGATAACAGACTGAACAAAAACCACCTAATTATCGCAGGGGACTTTAATATTGACCTCTGCGAGCCTGAACACCCCACTGCTGTTAGCTTCCTCAACTGTATGAATTCTTGCTTCCTCATACCCTTAATCACTAGACCTACTAGAATCACTGATAGCACTGCCACGACGCTCGATCACATCTGGACAAACATAACCTCTCCGCTTACTTCAGGTATAATCACCGATAGCACTACAGATCATTACCCCACATTTCTCTTAACTAACATTAGCAAACCACCTCTTGAGTCAAGAGTGATACGTTTTAGACTACACAATGAAACTGCTATAGACAATTTTATAACTGCTGCTGATAATGTCAACTGGAAGTCCGAGTTAGGTAACATAGTGGACATCAACCTAGCAGTGCAATCTTTTCTTCAAAAAACTCTTAGCCTTTATAATACCCACTGTCCTATGCTTACAAAACAAGTCACAACCAAAAGGCTTAACAATCCCTGGCTTACAAAGGGAAAACTTAAATCTATTAATAAAAAACATGACCTTGAGAAGAAGTATAGGTTAGGAATTGTCTCCAAAGAATTCTCAAAGAATTACTCATTATTGCTGTCTAAGATAATTAGACGAGCCAAAACTAAATACTACGAAGATAAATTTACCCAAATAAAGAGCAACATTAAACAAACTTGGAGAACAATTTCTCAAATATTGGGATCAAAGAAGTCTTTAAATAACAAACCGACTCTCCTGTCTAATAACGATGGTCAGCTTTCAGCCTCTGATTCTGCTATTGAGTTCAATAGGTTCTTCTCTTCCATTGGTTCATCCCTTGCAAATGATATTCCATCTTCCAGTACAGACATTAATGACTATCTTTCAGGTAACTATCCACAGTCTCTGTACCTAAAGCCTATTAATTCCACTGACGTCAATGAGATAATCCTTTCCCTTAAAACCAAGTCTGGTGCCCTTGAGGAGATACCAACTTTAATTTACAAAAAAGCCTCCAGATCTTTAGCCCCTGCTATTGCTTTGCTCTTCAACAAGTCACTTGAACTCCAAACCTTCCCAGATATTCTAAAAAAAACGAGAGTAACGCCTGTCCACAAATGTGGTAATCTCACAGATGTTAACAACTACAGACCTATATCTATCCTGCCAAACTTGTCAAAAATTTTTGAAAAACTAATCTATAAGCAGCTTTACTCATATCTAGCCAAACTCAATATACTTAGCCCTTGCAAATATGGCTTCAGACCCAAAAAAAGCACTAACGATGCACTTATTAGTATGCTTAACTCGATTCATACAGCTCTTGATAAAAATGAGTTCCCTGTTGGGTTGTTTGTGGACCTGCGTAAAGCTTTTGACATTGTCAACCACCAAAACCTTCTTCTTAAATTACATCATTATGGAGTCAGAGGACACTCCCTACAATACCTCAAATCCTACCTTACTGACAGGCTCCAATATGTTTCTGTGAATAAAACAATTTCTCCCACCCTACCCATCAACATTGGTGTTCCTCAGGGCAGCATACTTGGCCCTCTCCTCTTTCTCATCTACATTAATGACCTTCCAAATGCCTCCCAACACCTCAAACCAATTCTATTTGATGACGACACAACCTTCCTTTTCTCCAGTCCTGACCCCCTTGCTCTAAATGTTACAGTGAATACTGAACTAAATAAAGTCCATCTTTGGCTAACTGCCAACAAACTCACCCTTAACATTGACAAAACTTTCTATATTTTGTTTGGCAATAAATCCTCAAATCAAATTAATATAAAATTAAACAATACCCAAATTAGTAACAAAGTAAATGGAAAATTCCTTGGTGTTCTCATGTAACAAGCTGAATTTCCAGGGACACATTCTAAATATATCATAAAAGTTTCTAAAACTGTTGGCATTCTTTCTATAATTATAATATAATAATAATAATAATAATTTTTATTTAGGCAAAGGTACATACCTAAAGAGATTTTACAAAGTTTGTTGGCTTTATAGATAAGAGCTAGTACATACAATGCCTAAAGCCACTATTACGCAAAGCGTTTCGGGCAGGAAAAAACACTACTGACTAAAGCTTAAAACTAATGGTAAAAAGAAAAAAATGCGTTGAGTACAAATAAAAATAGAGGTAAAAGAGGGGGGAACATTGTTGAAAAAACAGCACAAATACAATTACAAATTATTACAGAAAATTACATTAAAACAGCGTTGATTTGTAAAACAAAAAAACAACAAAAAACATACATAGGTTGACAATAGAGAGGTAAGGTAGGTTACAGGGAATTTATTAGGTATAGCTTCGTTTTTAACTTAAACTGGTTGAGAGAGGTACTGTCTTTAACATGGTTGGGAAGGTCATTCCACATCCTGGGCCCCTTGATTTGTAGAGCATTTCTGGTTTGATTAAGTCGTACTCTAGGAATATCAAAACTGTATTTATTTCTGGTGTGGTGCTCATGGGTTCTGTTACAACCTTCTATGAAGCTTTTGAGATCAGGATTGGCATTACAATTTAGCGTTTTGTATATGTATAGTACACATGAGAGAATGTGCAGTGACTTAATGTCTAACATATTCAGGGATTTGAATAGGGGTACCGAGTGATGTCTGGGGCCAGAATTGGATATTGTCCTAATAGCAGCTTTGTGTTGAGTAATTAGAGGACGTAAGTGATTTTGGGTAGTAGAGCCCCAAGCACAAATACCATAGTTGAGATATGGATAGATAAGGGAGTAATAGAGAGTCACCAGGGCAGGGCGTGGTACATAATATCTGATCTTAGAAAGAATGCCCACAGTTTTTGAAACTTTTTTTGATATGTTTAGAATGTGTCCCTGGAAATTCAGCTTGTGGTCAATGAGAATGCCAAGGAATTTGCCATCTAATTTGTTACAAATTTGGGTATTGTTTATTTTGAGATTTATTTGATTAGAGGATTTATTGCCAAACAGAATATAGAAAGTTTTGTCAATGTTAAGGGTGAGTTTGTTGGCAGTTAGCCACAGATGGACTTTATTTAGCTCAGTATTTACTGTGGCATTTAGAGCAAGGGGATCAGGACTGGAGTAAATGAAGGTTGTGTCGTCAGCAAATAGGATTGGTTTGAGGTGTTGGGAGGCATTTGGAAGGTCATTAATGTAGATGAGAAAGAGGAGAGGGCCAAGTATGCTGCCCTGGGGAACACCAATGTTGATGGGTAGGGTGGGAGAAATTGTATTATTCACAGAAACACATTGGAGCCTGTCAGTAAGGTAGGATTTGAGGTATTGTAGGGAGTGTCCTCTGACACCATAATGATGTAATTTAAGAAGAAGGTTTTGGTGGTTGACAGTATCGAAAGCTTTACGCAGGTCCACAAATAACCCAACAGGGAACTCATTTTTATCAAGAGCTGTATGAATCGAGTTAAGCATACTAATACAGTCTCCGTGGTGTAGTGGTAAGACACTCGCCTGGCGTTCCGCGAGCGCTATGTCATGGGTTCGTATCCTGGCCGGGGAGGATTTACTGGGCGCAATTCCTTAACTGTAGCCTCTGTTTAACGCAACAGTAAAATGTGTACTTGTGTAACACGGGTTCGGGTTCCTCTCTCTTTACTTCTCTTCCTTCTACTCCCTCTACCCGTATTCTTACTTATTATTCTCTACCAAGGGACTCCAAAACTTTTACCAAAGCCAACTCCACGCCACGTGGTCCTAAGACGATTGACCGACTTAGGATTCTACACCCAGTATGACGTGACCTAAGCTCTGAGCAAAACCCTAGAGTCACCTCTGCTGCCACCACCAGACCAGTAACACAGAGCAATCAGATTCAGATTCAGATTCAGATGTTTATTCAGGTAAGGTATATACATACAAGTGATGTTACATTAATGGATTTATATATAGATAGAGCTAGTACATACAATGCCTAAAGCCACTATTAAGCAATGCGTTTCGGGCAAGAAAACATTAATATCTAGAGCTTAATACTAATTGAGCATAAAGAATAAAAGATGTTGAGAACAAATACAAATAAAGATAAAAAAAAAGGGGGAACATGACTGAAAAAGCAGCACAAATACAATAGGTTGACAAACAGTGTTGATTAAAAAAAAAAAAAGAAAATAACAGACATGGGTGAGGTAGAGGAGTGAGGTAGATTACAGGGAATTTATTAGGTAGTGTTTAGTTTTTATCTTAAACTGGTTGAGAGAGGTACAGTCTTTAACATGGTTGGGAAGGTCATTCCACATTCTGGGCCCCTTGATTTGCAGAGCATTTCTAGTTTGATTAAGACGTACTCTAGGAATATCAAAACTGTATTTATTTCTGGTGTGGTGCTCATGGGTTCTGTTACAACCTTCTATGAAGCTTTTAAGATCAGGATTGGCATTATAGTTTAGCGTTTTATATATGTATAATACACATGAGAGAATGTGCAGTGACTTAATATCTAACATATTAAGAGATTTGAGTAGGGGTACCGAGTGATGTCTGGGGCAGGAGTTGGATATTGTTCTAATAGCGGCTTTGTGTTGGGTAATTAGAGGACGTAAGTGATTTTGGGTAGTAGAACCCCAAGCACAAATACCATAGTTGAGATAAGGATAGATAAGGGAGTAATAGAGAGTCACCAGGGCAGGGCGTGGTACATAATATCTGATCTTAGAAAGAATGCCCACAGTTTTTGAAACTTTTTTTGATATATTTAGAATGTGTCCCTGGAAATTCAGCTTGTGGTCAATGAGAATGCCAAGGAATTTGCCATCTAATTTGTTACAAATTTGGGTATTGTTTATTTTGAGATTTATAAGACTAGAGGATTTATTGCCAAACAGAATATAGAAGGTTTTGTCTATGTTAAGGGTGAGTTTGTTGGCAGTTAGCCAAAGATGGACTTTATTTAGCTCAGTATTTACTGTGGCATTTAGAGCAAGAGGGTCAGGACTGGAGTAAATGAAGGTTGTGTCGTCAGCAAATAGAATTGGTTTGAGGTGTTGGGAGGCATTTGGAAGGTCATTAATGTAGATGAGAAAGAGGAGAGGGCCAAGTATGCTGCCCTGAGGAACACCAATGTTGATGGGTAGGGTGGGAGAAATTGTATTATTCACAGAAACATATTGGAGCCTGTCAGTAAGGTAGGACTCGAGGTATTGTAGGGAGTGTCCTCTGACTCCATAATGATGTAATTTAAGAAGAAGGTTATGGTGGTTGACAGTATCAAAAGCTTTACGCAGGTCCACAAATAACCCAACAGGGAACTCCTTTTTATCAAGAGCTGTATGAATCGAGTTAAGCATACTAATAAGTGCATCGTTAGTGCGTTAGTGCAATGATCGAGGTCTGGATCGATCACGCTAATTAATCAACCTTGGGGCTTGATCCCCACTAGTAGTTTATAACCTCGGAAACTTGAGTGTGGAATTAATTACACGGGAATGATTCGATGTTAGAATCGGCGCCCAATCCAACTCTGCCTCATGTGGACCACGTGACCAGGACAAGTATACACATAACCGAATGGAAACAATAAAATGCAAATTAATAACAAATTTAATTTATTAAAAGAAAACTAAAACAAAATCTAAATATGTTCACTCCCTATCACTTTAACACTCCCTACTTGACCTGAGTGGCAAATGAGACTATTTCTATACATAACCATAGCAACTATACCTCTATGTTTTCCAGCTAAGATGTTTGGCTGGTCTCGGGGAGAGGTAAGATGTTCGACCTCTCCCAGCTGCTTCCGTGACCACACTGATCTCTTCCTTGTCTGGTCTCCCCCAGACAGAACATTGTATCCTTCCGCCTAGTCAAAGTTCTACCAAGTTACTAGCCAGGTTTAAGTTATAACAATTAACCTCTGTTGTACTTAATTGATCCAGACTGGTTGAATTATTTTACTGAATTAAATTACAAACATCTAACGGCAGAGCTGTTCCCGATCCCCAAAATGGTTAATTGAACTTTGAGAAATACTAGACCTGTCAACCCTGCTGACCTATGACCGCCGGTCACTCCGCCTTAAAAGTTAGATCTGATTCGTGACGTCACTGATGGTGACTTAAACTCAATAATTAGAATACTCTTGATATTGTATCCAGTACTATTATACAATACAATTTTAATGCAAAATGAATAAAGGCTAATTTTCTCTAAATTACTGAATACTATAGGATGGTTCATTATACGCAGCTATGAACAAAGATGCCCGCCATTTGTGACTCAGACCTGCTAATTCCCAGGGGACTGGGCGTTGTTGAGAGGTCAGGTCCCTACTCGAACTTCTGGAACCTTCTGGAATAATTCTTACAACAGCCTAGTTTGTTACAACCCCCCCCGCACAAGCACTTAGTAAACCTTGTTAATTTGTTAAAATTCACGAGGTTTAGTATCCAAACCCACAATTCAACTCATGCCACAAACAAAAGCTAACCTAACTAATAAAATTTGACAAATAATAGTCCAACATCATAATAAACATGTTCATATTTCATAAATTTCTCAGCTGTCAACTGACAGCAATCCTCTAACATCAGGAAACATACATCCTATCCTTACTGACATAGCTAAATAACATGTCCCTACTCTACCATCAAAAAACTAGCTATTAAACTCTCTTGGCTCTTCACTAGCCAAGTCCATGTGTCCCCTAGAGCCGGCCACACCGTGCTCAAACAAACATTAAAGTTATATCATCAGACTGAACTTTCAGTCATCCGGGAGCGTACTACGGAACTATCAAGTTCACATCCGTGTACTACCCACTCCCCATCAATGTCAACCTTGACATGTTAAGGAACACACCTAACGTTTATTTCATGTATCTAAAAATATAAAAAAAAAAATTCCTATACTATTATCACAGGTTTCAGCTGACTGTACAGCCAAGTGTTCTCACTCACTAGAAGTGTCAATGTTTATATTGGTCCGCCTCTCCTGTGTTCAAACATTCTGCAAAAAATAGCACAACATAATTTTCCATAACCGTTTGTTCTGGGCTGAGACAGTTACACAGGGGCTTCGATTTTGATTACTGACCAATTTATAGAGTAAAATTCATATATTATACCAGAATTATTTTAAATCTGTTTTTCAACATTTATAAAGTATTGATTCTAAATCTGTTTTTCAACATTTAAACAAAAGTGTCCAGATGTTCTTTACACAGATGTTCAGAGCCAACTTTGTTGTTTGTATCAATTGTTCATATTGAGTAATCGAGAAAAAAATCGATGCTGCTGGATGCTGAATGTAGTCGCTAACGATGACGGTGTCGATCTTGCTTCTCCCCATGTGTAGACATCAATACCTGGTCCTCTTGTACTCCCATCCGGTACTCCTGAATGACGACAGAGTGTAGTAGAGCGGAGTGCCAAGTGACAGCTGTAGAATACTGTTACTTCGGCCATTAATCTTGCTCTCGACAGTCCACACGCCTTCATATCAATCACAGTTCACACGGCAGTCTTGATGTTAAACTTGACGTCGCAGATGACCACAGCAGAGCAGGACTGGATGTACCAACGGTGTCTCTTAGCAGGAGTGGTGTCAGAAGGTCGTAGAGGCGGGTTGCTTGTTTGCAGAACAGGTGAATCTCGTCTTCCATCATTGCTCACGTCATCTCAGGCGTTTCTTGATGTCACCAGGTTACTAGGCCGTAAACACCAACTGTGTATACCCTCGTACCGCCGACTTTAGGCCAAAGGAGACAATTTTGCGACCTTCTATTGGCGAGTCCCGGTACTCTGTAGGGAAACCGTGCCTTCCACCTGTGACCGCCTTACTTCCGCTTTCTTGTTACTTCAGATGACGTAATCATTAATCTTCCGGCGAAATTCTTGAGTACTGCTACGCGCTTTCCATTTCTTGACCTCTCCTCCAACACTGCTGGAATGGCTGCAGTCTTGATGACGCAGCAGGTGGGTATTGGTGATCTCGAGACAACTACCCCGGCGTTGTATGGCACCTCCGGTGACTGCTATAATGTGGACAGCTCGCTGGCCCTGACAACCTCGTTAGTGACGTGAGGCGTCGGCCGGGTGACTCTTGGACAGTCACTCCTCCCCAAAGTAACTGATGTATGGGTTACTGGGTCTGGTGGGGGGAGGGCTTTGTGTAACGTGCCTCCCCCCTCGGTCTTTACAGACAAGGGTTCACGTGTGGCTGGAACAACTGGGTCGGTGTACCAATCAGACCTGGGAACAGACAGTCACAACACAGCGGAAGCATAGATATACTCTGGGTTTGGTGGAGGTGGAACCCCAGAGCACGGTAAAAGTTGCTACCCGAGTCAAGTATAGACATAGTACATCTCATTGCCTTTACAGGAAAATCTAATGAATACTAAATTATACTAACCAAGGAAGTTACTTTACTGTATAGCGCGAGATCTCGTCACCATAGGGTGGCGAGACTGCACCTGACTACTAATGAGCGATGCCAGAGGGTCATCCTCATCTTCTGACTCGTCGGTGAAGCCATGAGTCAGCACTGCTGGTCTCACGAACTTTCGGCCCACTCATTCCAGATCTTGTACAAGCCTGGTCCAGCACATGTTGTGCCAGATACGCTAAGTAGAAATATAGCGGCAGTACAGATTAATGAAAATATTGAAACCATTCCATCAGATAAAATGAGAGAATACCAGATGAGCGAGCCTAGATGGAAAGAGATTATTGAGTATTACCGCTGCCACCATTGTAACACGGGTTCGGGTGTTCCTCTCTCTTTACTTCTCTTCCTTCTACTCCCTCTACCCGTATTCTTACTTTTTATTCTCTACCAAGGGACTCCAAAACTTTTACCAAAGCCAACTCCACGCCACGTGGTCCTAAGACGATTGACCGACTTAGGATTCTACACCCAGTATGACGTGACCTAAGCTCTGAGCAAAACCCTAGAGTCACCTCTGCTGCCACCACCAGACCAGTAACACAGAGCAATGATCGAGGTCTGGATCGATCACGCTAATTAATCAACCTAGGGGCTTGATCCCCACTATAAACGATGACCTTGAGTGTGGAATAAATTACACGGTAATGATAATTCCGATTCGATGTTAGAATCGGCGCCCAATACAACTCTGCCTCATGTGGACCACGTGACCAGGACAAGTATACACATAACCGAATGGAAACAATAAAATGCAAATTAATAACAAATTTAATTTATTAAAAGAAAACTAAAACAAAATCTAAATATGTTCACTCCCTATCACTTTAACACTCCCTACTTGACCTGAGTGGCAAATGAGACTATTTCTATACATAACCATAGCAACTATACCTCTATGTTTTCCAGCTAAGATGTTTGGCTGGTCTCGGGGAGAGGTAAGATGTTCGACCTCTCCCAGCTGCTTCCGTGACCACACTGATCTCTTCCTTGTCTGGTCTCCCCCAGACAGAACATTGTATCCTTCCGCCTAGTCAAAGTTCTACCAAGTTACTAGCCAGGTTTAAGTTATAACAATTAACCTCTGTTGTACTTAATTGATCCAGACTGGTTGAATTATTTTACTGAATTAAATTACAAACATCTAACGGCAGAGCTGTTCCCGATCCCCAAAATGGTTAATTGAACTTTGAGAAATACTAGACCTGTCAACCCTGCTGACCTATGACCGCCGGTCACTCCGCCTTAAAAGTTAGATCTGATTCGTGACGTCACTGATGGTGACTTAAACTCAATAATTAGAATACTCTTGATATTGTATCCAGTACTATTATACAATACAATTTTAATGCAAAATGAATAGAGGCTAATTTTCTCTAAATTACTGAATACTATAGGATGGTTCATTATACGCAGCTATGAACAAAGATGCCCGCCATTTGTGACTCAGACCTGCTAATTCCCAGGGGACTGGGCGTTGTTGAGAGGTCAGGTCCCTACTCGAACTTCTGAAACCTTCTGGAATAATTCTTACAACAGCCTAGTTTGTTACACTTGGATGAAAAAACGATTCTTCGCGGCAGGGGATCGTATTCCAGGGACCATAGGATTAAGGACTTGCCCGAAACGCTACGCGTACTAGTGGCTGTACAAGAATGTAACAACTCTTGTATATATCTCAAAAAAAAAAAAAAAAAAAAAAAAAAAAATAAGTGCATCCTTAGTGCTTTTTTGGGCCTGAAGCCATATTGGCAAGGGCTAAGTATATTGAGTTTGGCTAGATATGAGTAAAGCTGCTTATAGATTAGTTTTTCAAAAATTTTTGACAAGTTTGGCAGGATTGATATAGGTCTGTAGTTGTTAACATCTGTGAGATCACCACATTTGTGGACAGGCGTTACTCTCGCTTTTTTTAGAATATCTGGAAAGGTTTGGAGTTCAAGTGACTTGTTGAAGAGCAAAGCAATAGCAGGGGCTAAAGATCTGGAGGCTTTTTTGTAGATTAAAGTTGGTATCTCCTCAAGGGCACCAGACTTGGTTTTAAGGGAAAGGATTATCTCATTGACATCAATGGAATTAATAGGCTTTAGGTACAGAGACTGGGGATAGTTCCCTGTAAGATAGTCCTTAATGTCAGTACTGGAAGATGGAATATCATTAGCAAGGGATGAACCAATGGAAGAGAAGAACCTATTGAACTCAATAGCAGAATCAGAGGTTGAAAGCTGACCATCGTTATTAGACAGGAGAGTCGGTTTGTTATTTAAAGACTTCTTTGATCCCAATATCTGTGAAATTGTTCTCCATGTTTGTTTAATGTTGCTCTTTATTTGGGTAAATTTATCTTCGTAGTATTTAGTTTTGGCTCGTCTAATTATCTTAGATAGCAATAATGAGTAATTCTTTGAGAATTCTTTGGAGACAATCCCTAACCTATACTTTTTCTCAAGGTCATGTTTTCTAATAGATATACAATACAATACAATACAATACAATACAATTTTATTTAGGTAAGGTACATACATACAATAAATATTTACAAGGATTGTTTGACTTATAGGTAGAGCTAGTACATACAATGCCTAAAGCCACTATTACGCAAAGCGTTTCGGGCATGATAAACTTAAATGACAAGCTTAATACTAATTGAGCATAATGAGTAGAATGAAAACAAGAAATGAAAACATAGATGAAAAAGCAGCACAAATACAATTATGTCGACAAACAGCGCTCTTTAAAGAAAAAAACAGACATTGGTTGACAATAGAAGGGTAAGGTAGGTTACAGGGAATTTATTAGGTATAGCTTCGCTTTTAACTTAAACTGGTTGAGAGAGGTACAGTCTTTAACATGGTTGGGAAGGTCATTCCACATTTTGGGGCTCTTGATTTGTAGAGCATTTCTAGTTTGATTAAGTCGTACTCTAGGAATATCAAAACTGTATTTCTGGTGTGATGCTCATGGGTTCTGATACAACCTTCTATGAAGCTTTTGAGATCAGGATTGGCATTATAGTTTAGCGTTTTATATATGTATAATACACATGAGAGAATGTGCAGTGACTTAATGTCTAACATATTCAGAGATTTAAGTAGGGGTACCGAGTGCATGTCTGGGGCCAGAATTGGATATTGTCCTAATAGCAGCTTTGTGTTGAGTAATTAGAGGACGTAAGTGATTTTGGGTAGTAGAGCCCCAAGCACAAATACCATAGTTGAGATATGGATAGATAAGGGAGTAATAGAGAGTCACCAGGGCAGGGCGTGGTACATAATATCTGATCTTAGAAAGAATGCCCACAGTTTTTTAAACTTTTTTGATATGTTTAGAATGTGTCCCTGGAAATTAAGCTTGTGGTCAATGAAAATGCCAAGGAATTTGCCATCTAATTTGTTACAAATTTGGGTATTGTTTATTTTGAGATTTATTTGATTAGAGGATTTATTGCCAAACAGAATATAGAAGGTTTTGTCAATGTTAAGGGTGAGTTTGTTGGCAGTTAGCCACAGATGGACTTTATTTAGCTCAGTATTTACTGTGGCATTTAGAGCAAGGGGATCAGGACTGGAGTAAATGAAGGTTGTGTCGTCAGCAAATAGAATTGGTTTGAGGTGTTGGGAGACATTTGGAAGGTCATTAATGTAGATGAGAAAGAGGAGAGGGCCAAGTATGCTGCCCTGGGGAACACCATTGTTGATGGGTAGGGTGGGAGAAATTGTTTTATTCACAGAAACATATTGGAGCCTGTCAGTAAGGTAGGATTTGAGGTATTGTAGGGAGTGTCCTCTGACTCCATAATGATGTAATTTAAGAAGAAGGTTTTGGTGGTTGACAGTATCAAAAGCTTTACGCAGGTCCACAAACAACCCAACAGGGAACTCATTTTTATCAAGAGCTGTATGAATCGAGTTAAGCATACTAATAAGTGCATCGTTAGTGCTTTTTTTGGGTCTGAAGCCATATTGGCAAGGGCTAAGTATATTGAGTTTGGCTAGATATGAGTAAAGCTGCTTATAGATTAGTTTTTCAAAAATTTTTGACAAGTTTGGCAGGATAGATATAGGTCTGTAGTTGTTAACATCTGTGAGATTACCACATTTGTGGACAGGCGTTACTCTCGCTTTTTTTAGAATATCTGGGAAGGTTTGGAGTTCAAGTGACTTGTTGAAGAGCAAAGCAATAGCAGGGGCTAAAGATCTGGAGGCTTTTTTGTAAATTAAAGTTGGTATCTCCTCAAGGGCACCAGACTTGGTTTTAAGGGAAAGGATTATCTCATTGACGTCAGTGGAATTAATAGGCTTTAGGTACAGAGACTGTGGATAGTTACCTGAAAGATAGTCATTAATGTCTGTACTGGAAGATGGAATATCATTTGCAAGGGATGAACCAATGGAAGAGAAGAACCTATTGAACTCAATAGCAGAATCAGAGGCTGAAAGCTGACCATCGTTATTAGACAGGAGAGTCGGTTTGTTATTTAAAGACTTCTTTGATCCCAATATTTGAGAAATTGTTCTCCAAGTTTGTTTAATGTTGCTCTTTATTTGGGTAAATTTATCTTCGTAGTATTTAGTTTTGGCTCGTCTAATTATCTTAGGCAGCAATAATGAGTAATTCTTTGAGAATTCTTTGGAGACAATTCCTAACCTATACTTCTTCTCAAGGTCATGTTTTTTATTAATAGATTTAAGTTTTCCCTTTGTAAGCCAGGGATTGTTAAGCCTTTTGGTTGTGACTTGTTTTGTAAGCATAGGACAGTGGGTATTATAAAGGCTAAGAGTTTTTTGAAGAAAAGATTGCACTGCTAGGTTGATGTCCACTATGTTACCTAACTCGGACTCCCAGTTGACATTATCAGCAGCAGTTATAAAATTGTCTATAGCAGTTTCATTGTGTAGTCTAAAACGTATCACTCTTGACTCAAGAGGTGGTTTGCTAATGTTAGTTAAGAGAAATGTGGGGTAATGATCTGTAGTGCTATCGGTGATTATACCTGAAGTAAGCGGAGAGGTTATGTTTGTCCAGATGTGATCGAGCGTCGTGGCAGTGCTATCAGTGATTCTAGTAGGTCTAGTGATTAAGGGTATGAGGAAGCAAGAATTCATACAGTTGAGGAAGCTAACAGCAGTGGGGTGTTCAGGCTCGCAGAGGTCAATATTAAAGTCCCCTGCGATAATTAGGTGGTTTTTGTTCAGTCTGTTATCAAGTATTAGATTTCTAAGGTTTGAGTTGAATTCGGACACATCAGTGTTAGGAATTCTATAAACTGCACCCACAGTCAGGACAGACTCGGCACGACATATTATATACATCGCCCTGCCCTGGTGACGCTCTATTACTCTCTCATCTATCCTTATCTCAATTATGGTATTTGTGCTTGGGAGTTCTATTACACAAAATCATTTACGTCCTCTAATTATTCAACACAAAACTGCTATTAGAACAATATTTAATTCTGGCCTCAGACAGCACTCGGTACCCTTACTCAAATCTTTAAATAAGTTAGATATTAAGTCACTGCACATTCTATCATGTGTACTCTATATATTTAAAACTCTGAACTGCAATGTCAATCCTGACCTTAGAAGCTTCCTAGAAGGTTGTGACAGAACTCATGGGCATCACACCAGAAACAAGTACCTATTTGATATTCCAAGAGTGTGATTTAACCAAACTAGAAATGCTCTACAAATCAAGGGACCCAGAATGTGGAATGACCTTCCAAATCATGTCAAAGGCTGTACCTCTCTCAACCAGTTTAAGAGTAAAACCAAGTACTACCTAATTAACTCCATGTAACCTACCTTACCCCCTAAATGTCAACCCATGTCCTACAGTTTTTAAATAATGTTGTTTGTTCTCCAACTTGTACAATTGATGATTTCTTCCATGTTCCCCCCTTTTTATTTTTTTCCTTTTTTCAACATAATTTATACCTAATCCCAATTACTATTAAGTTTTAGTCTAAGTGGGTTTTTTCCCACACCTTGCCCGAAACGCTATGCGTATTAATGGCTTTAGGTATTGTTTGTACTAGCTCTATCTATAAATCCAACATTATGTTTGTAACTCCTCTATGTATGTACTTTTCCTGAATAAAAATTAGAATTTTGAATTTGGAGTTAAACATAAGTCAAAGTTAGAGAAAGTTCAGAAGTATGCCACCAGACTAGTTCCAGAACTGAGAGATATGAGCTACGAGGAAAGGCTATGGGAGCAAAAGCTCACGTCCCTGGAGGGCAGAAGAGTAAAGGGGAGACATGATAACCACCTACAAAATTCTCAGGGGAATTGACAGAATGAATAAAGACAAACTATTTAGCATGGGTGGAACACGAACAAAAGGACACAAGTGGAAACTTAGTACCCAAATGAGCCACAGGGACATTAGAAAGAATTTTTTCAGTGTCAGAGTAGTTAACAAGTGGAATGCATTAGGAAGAGATGTAGTGGAGGCCGACTCCATACACAGTTTCAAATGTAGATTTGACAGAGCCCAGTAGGCTCCAGAAAGAGCCAAAGCTCAACCCCCGGCAAGCACAAGTAGGAGAGCACACACACACACACGCACACACCAGCAGGAAGGTCACGCTCATTCTTGGGTTTATTAAGGATACAGGGTCAGATCACAGATCTAGGGTATCACTAAGTGTATAACCGTGAATAGGAAAGAAAAAAAGTACGGTGCTATCACTAGAACTTGGTGTAAAACAGTGAACAATCTCTAACACAGGCCACGTGGGAGGGCCACGAGGCTTTTTGTTTACATATTGGTGCCTAGGGATCTACAGTGGTACAGTAAATTAGTGAACAGTAACACAACAGTCACAACGATACAGTGACTGACTCCAGAACTTTGTTTTAGATAGAGAAGAACCCATGTATGTTTTTTGTTTTTAAAATCATCGCTGTTTGAATGTAATTTTCTGTAATAATTTGTAATTGTATTTGTGCTGCTTTTTCAAAAATGTTCCCCCCTCTTTTATCTCTATTTTTTATATGTACTCATCACATCTTTTCTTTTTACCCATTAGTTTTAAGCTTTAGTCATTAATGTTTTTCCTGCCCGAAACGCTTTGCGTAATAGTGGCTTTAGGCATTGTATGTACTAGCTCTATCTATAAAGCCAACAAACTTTGTAAAATCTCTTTATGTATGTACCTTACCTAAATAAAAATTATTATTATTATTATTATTATAACCACTATCATCAATCTACTGGAACTTAGTGAATCACCACTGTGGTGTTTATGTGTTACTGAGGAAGTCTTGGTTGTAGGGTTGATATAAAACCATCGCTTGGTTACTGACTTTAATATTTATAAACAATTACATGACTAGTAGCTTCCAAGCTGGTAGCATCCTGTGTGCTCCTGTTTACCTTCTCTGGCGTCTGCTCCGCCACACATAGAAAACGGATGGTACCATTTTCTGTGAACATGACATCCCTCCTTTTCTTTAAAAAGAATGAATACAGGATGTCTACCATGCTTGTAGCACAAAGCAAAGTTATTGACACAAAGTAAGTTATTAACATATCAAGAGATATTGCATACATTTAACATTAATTAAGCACACAAAGAATTTAAACAACTTAATCTTTACCACAAAGGATTTCAATGTTAAAAACACAAATGCAATGTTAAACAAACATGAAAGAAACTGTAATACAAAGTTACAAAATATTGAATGAGAGATCTGCATTATTCAAACAATATTACATTTAGTTTAGAATAACAAGTAAATACTTTGCATTACATAGGAACACAATTAATCATCAAATCGTGTAGGGCGTTTAACATGACGTTTAGGACGAGTCTCTCCAAATACAATAATATCCCTTGATGAATTGTTTATTGAGTTATAACTCATTTTTTCTTTTTCTTTTGCACGACTTTGCACTTCATCATTTTCTACACTAGTTGGAATCACTTTGAAATAGGCCATATTACGTGTTATACTATGATCTCTATTACTAGCTGTTACCATAGTTCCTTTTACACTAATCACTTTATATGGTTTTGTATCATACGGCATATCTAGCTTTCCCTCTTTTTTTCTTTTTAACGAGAACAGTATCTCCAACCTTTATGAATTGTTCCTTTGCACGTTGATCGTGAGCAATTTTCATTTTGCCCTTGGCTAGTGCATCCTTCTGAGCGAGACGTTTATCCGTTACCTCGGCTGGCATGACGGGTAGTGAGATATCCTCATAGGACGTCCAAATAAAAGTTCACCGGGTGACTTGCCCGGTGTTCCATGTGGTGTTGCACGGTAGTTCCTGAGAAAAGCATACATAGCTTGTTTCCAGGATCGTCCTACGGCATGAGCACAGCGTACCGCTTTCATGAAAGGTTGCATGAATCTCTCAACTTTTCCATTTGCTTGGGGATGTAGTGGCATCACACGGCGGTGTTTGAATCCAATATGCTCAGCAAAGTTGACGAAGTCTTGTCCATTGAATGACGGTCCATTGTCCGTCTTGACAACTTCAGGAATGCCAAAGTTTGAAAAGATGTTGTCGAGTTTCGGGATGACAGCCTTTGCAGATGTGGAAGTGATGATTTCTACTTCTGGATAACGTGAGTGATCATCAATGACTACCATCAAGTACTCTCCAGTTGGTAGTGGTCCACAGAAGTCCATCGATACTTCCGTCCATGGTGCAGCAGGTAGTGGTGAAGGTTGTAGAGGTGTTGGTCTTGAAGTATCCACTGCAGCTTGGCAAGGGACATAGGCATCATGCATGTCCTTTGCTTGACGATCAATGCCAGGAAACCACACCTTTTCTCGTAGCAGCTGTTTGGTCCTAACAAGACCTTGGTGCCCTTGATGTGCAAGCTTCAGAGCACGTTGCTGGAGAACAGCTGGAATGACGATACGAGTACCTCGCAGCACAGTGTCGCGTTGTTGCGTAACACTTAATTCTGTCTGGATGCGTTCAAGTGCTTTGAATGCATCTTGGTCAACTCCTGAGGGTGGGATGCGTGGAAACTTTTTCTTAGTCAATGCATCCACTGTTGCTTGCAGAGTTGAGTCCTCTAGGGTTGCAGTACGGATTTCATCAAGAGTGAGAGCCTTAGGGACTGCATCACAGGTTACAGAGTGTACATATTCCTCGGCAACTTGCTGATGCTTGGTGATGGTGAAACGGTTGGCAGGATGTCGACTGATATAATCAGCGGGATTGCCTGCACCCGGCTTGTATTTCACCGTAAAGTTGTATGGTTGCAGACGAAGAGCCCATCTCTCAATGCGAGCTGGTGGTTTGGACTTTGGATTATTGAAGATGGTCTCCAACGGTTTGTGGTCAGTGACTATCGTGGTGAAGGGTGCACCAAGCAGATACACATTGAAGTGTTCACAGCTCCATACAAGAGCAAGAGCTTCCTTCTCTGTCTGACTGTATCGTTGCTCAACATCTGTGAGAGAACGGCTGGCGTAGGCAATTACTACTCTGGAATCTGGTTGACCAGGTTTGTGTTGGGCTAAAACAGCACCTAAACCAACAGGACTAGCATCCACCGTTAACTCAGTGTCCATTGATGGATCAAAATACGCAGCAGTCGCATTCTCTACTAGTGCATCTTTCACAGCATCAAATGCATTTTGCTCGATATCGCTCCAGTACCATGATGCATTTTTCTTCAGGAGCTCACGTAGAGGCTTCGTAATGGTAGCAAAATCTGGAATGAAGCGAGAACAGTAGTTTGCCATTCCCCGAAAACTATGTACTTCAGTGGACGTTGAAGGAGGTGCAGCATTCTTGATATCTGCAACTTTCTTAGGATCTGGAGACAGACCTTTGTCACTAAGTACATGTCCAAAGAATTCAATTTTATGTTGATTGAACTCACACTTTGCTCGGCTTACTGTCAAATTCTTTTCTCGTAAGCGTTGCAATGTTGCACGAAGAGCTTTGTCGTGTTCAGCTTGGGTACGACCATAAACAATGATGTCATCAGACATGTTGTCAGCATTAGGTATATCTTGCAATACCTGGCTGATGATGTGCTGGAATACCTCGGCAGCACTGTTGATACCAAAACTCAGGCGCTTGTACCTATACAGACCTCGATGTGTCGTAAACGTTGTGATGAAGCGACTCTCATCATCAAGTTCAAGCTGATGATAGCCCTTGTTTAAATCTAACTTGTTGAATACAGTTGCACCATTCAAGCGGTAGATCATATCATCTACAGTGGGTGTAGGATGGCGTTCACGCATTATTGCCTTGTTGGGAACACGCATGTCTACACAAATGCGTATCTCATCTGGATTCTTCGGCATTGGTGGAGTGACAACTGGGCTTACCCATGGTGTTGGGCCTGTTACTGGTTCAATGATATCTAGTTCCATCAGCCTATCCAGTTCGGCATCGACTTTCTTGCGAGTATGGAATGGTTGTCGGCGATGTGGTTGGGCAACTGGAATTACATCTGGGTTGATATGCAGATGTACTTTGCTATCAGTATAACAACCTATGGATTTAAATCGATCAGAAAATTCAGCAACAATACCGTCAACATTGTTTGCAGATTCCACTGCTACAGCATTAGAAAGCTGAAGTAGCCCCAATTTGGTTGAAGTCTTGTAACTGAATAAAGACTCCTTTGCATTCCTAACAACATGGAATGTAGTAGTGAGCATTGCACTCTTTGACTTAATCTCTGCAGTGAAAGTTTCAATCACTGGCACGGCTACCTTTGAAGCATAGGCAGTGGCTTTACCATTATAGTTTTCAAGCTTCGGGAACGGTTTTTTAAATTTTTCATAGTGGCACTCAGCAATGGTGTCAATGTTTGATCCAGTGTCAATGAGAACTTTGAGACAAATACCAGCAATGTATACTATAGTCTCTGGGTTGTTTGGAAGATCATTCCATTCTGTGATTGATTGTACTCCATAAGTATAATCACATTCACTGTCATCTGAGACTGGTTGTAATGAAATGTTGTCTTGTACATTATTAACATTCTGGATATGAGGTGCAATATTGTGTTTACCACCTCGACCCCTATGACCTGATCCTCGTACAGTGCTTTTATTCACTGACTGTGGTTTCTTTAGTGCAGACCGACACATAGCACCAAAATGACCTAGTTTTCCACACTCATAGCACTTCTTACCTTGAGCAGGACAAACATTATCTTGGTGTGGGTAGTCTCCTCCACAATTGTAACATTTATTGTTGACACCCTCTGATGTGAGTCGTTGTGACTGCTTGAGTCTTGTTCCATGACTCCAGTTGTGATGTGGCTCTCGGCTCAATTTGCTGTTAGGTTTGCCATGATATCTTCTTTGATCACGGTGTCCTCCCTGAACCTTACGTACCTCAGCACTGTTAGTAACAGTGGCAGAACCGTTGTTGGCACTGCACTCCATGACACGAGCATCACGTGCAGCATCTTCCATTCGACGAGCCATATCCAGTATCTTGGTCAGAGAACTTTCATTATCAACAAGTTCTAGAGCTCTTCGATGGAGACGTGTAGATGTGCATGTTTCAATTATTTGCTGTTTGATTTCTTTGTCTACATCAGCAAACTCACAATGGGCTGCAAAACCCTGCAGACGTGTGTGGTATTGATCAACGGTTTCATTAGAGAGTTGTGCTTATTATTGAGCATTATATTATATTGTGCTTATATTATTGTTGTGCTTATTATTGAGAGACTATGCTTATTATTCAACTTTTCTTTGATTCCATTTATTACCTAGGTTGCCTAGCCTCGCCATGCTCCCTTACTCCATTGTACCCCTGGCTTTGCCTGCATCTCAAATTGCAAATTGTTACTTACAGTGTACCTGAGAGTACTTGTAAGCAATCTACCTCATTTTTCATTTTTGCTCAATTTGTTTTTGTATTGCTTAGTCTTGTTTATATTTTTGTTTTGTATTTCTATATCTTGTGTTTTGTATAGTCCATGTTTATATGTTTTTTCGTTAATCTCATTTATTACCTAGGTTGCCTAGCCTAGCCATACTCCCTTACTCCATTGTACCCCTGTAAGCCACTTTTGAGTTTGCTTTGTTCTGTATTGTGTACATCTTTTTCCCTATTTTATAGCTTATTTCTACCTTGTTATTTGCCTTTCTTCCCTTGTTTTTCCTGCAATCAGCTTTTTTTATGCAGACAAGTATAGACCCTGAACTTAACCTCTTATCCACTATCTATGACAATTATCACTTTAATGATCTAAATTGCAGATAATTTTGCAGCACATGATGTAAACAATGTATTAACTCATAATCACAATATCTCTGTAATCAATTTGAACGTTAGATCCCTAGGTAAACACTTCGATGATGTTAGTGCCTTGATTGAAGCTATTGACAACAAATTCTCTTTTATTATACTTACTGAAACATGGTTGAAAGAGGATACTACTCAGCTCTTTAACATGCCTAACTACTCAGCAATTCACAACTGTCGTCAACTTCAGAGAGGTGGTGGCACTGCTCTTTACTACCACCAAGAACTAACATGCTTAAAAGAAATTAGAACCAGAGACTGCTATGGGGAGTATATCTTCGCCAGCTTCAGAGTCAAGGGTGCCGAGTCTGTCCTGACTGTGGGTGCAGTTTATAGAATTCCTAACACTGTTGTGTCCGAATTCAACTCAAACCTTAGAAATCTAATACTTGATAACAGACTGAACAAAAACCACCTAATTATCGCAGGGGACTTTAATATTGACCTCTGCGAGCCTGAACACCCCACTGCTGTTAGCTTCCTCAACTGTATGAATTCTTGCTTCCTCATACCCTTAATCACTAGACCTACTAGAATCACTGATAGCACTGCCACGACGCTCGATCACATCTGGACAAACATAACCTCTCCGCTTACTTCAGGTATAATCACCGATAGCACTACAGATCATTACCCCACATTTCTCTTAACTAACATTAGCAAACCACCTCTTGAGTCAAGAGAGATACATTTTAGACTACACAATGAAACTGCTATAGACAATTTTATAACTGCTGCTGATAATGTCAACTGGGAGTCCGAGTTAGGTAACATAGTGGACATCAACCTAGCAGTGCAATTTTTTCTTCAAAAAACTCTTAGCCTTTATAATACCCACTGTCCTATGCTTACAAAACAAGTCACAACCAAAAGGCTTAACAATCCCTGGCTTACAAAGGGAATACTTAAATCTATTAATAAAAAACATGACCTTGAGAAGAAGTATAGGTTAGGAATTGTCTCCAAAGAATTCTCAAAGAATTACTCATTATTGCTGTCTAAGATAATTAGACGAGCCAAAACTAAATACTACGAAGATAAATTTACCCAAATAAAGAGCAACATTAAACAAACTTGGAGAACAATTTCTCAAATATTGGGATCAAAGAAGTCTTTAAATAACAAACCGACTCTCCTGTCTAATAACGATGGTCAGCTTTCAGCCTCTGATTCTGCTATTGAGTTCAATAGGTTCTTCTTTTCTATTGGTTCATCCCTTGCAAATGATATTCCATCTTCCAGTACAGACATTAATGACTATCTTTCAGGTAACTATCCACAGTCTCTGTACCTAAAGCCTATTAATTCCACTGACGTCAATGAGATAATCCTTTCCCTTAAAACCAAGTCTGGTGCCCTTGAGGAGATACCAACTTTAATTTACAAAAAAGCCTCCAGATCTTTAGCCCCTGTTATTGCTTTGCTCTTCAACAAGTCACTTGAACTCCAAACCTTCCCAGATATTCTAAAAAAGCGAGAGTAACGCCTGTCCACAAATGTGGTAATCTCACAGATGTTAACAACTACAGACCTATATCTATCCTGCCAAACTTGTCAAAAATTTTTGAAAAACTAATCTATAAGCAGCTTTACTCATATCTAGCCAAACTCAATATACTTAGCCCTTGCCAATATGGCTTCAGACCCAAAAAAAGCACTAACGATGCACTTATTAGTATGCTTAACTCGATTCATACAGCTCTTGATAAAAATGAGTTCCCTGTTGGGTTGTTTGTGGACCTGCGTAAAGCTTTTGATACTGTCAACCACCAAAACCTTCTTCTTAAATTACATCATTATGGAGTCAGAGGACACTCCCTACAATACCTCAAATCCTACCTTACTGACAGGCTCCAATATGTTTCTGTGAATAAAACAATTTCTCCCACCCTACCCATCAACAATGGTGTTCCCCAGGGCAGCATACTTGGCCCTCTCCTCTTTCTCATCTACATTAATGACCTTCCAAATGTCTCCCAACACCTCAAACCAATTCTATTTGCTGACGACACAACCTTCATTTACTCCAGTCCTGATCCCCTTGCTCTAAATGCCACAGTAAATACTGAGCTAAATAAAGTCCATCTGTGGCTAACTGCCAACAAACTCACCCTTAACATTGACAAAACCTTCTATATTCTGTTTGGCAATAAATCCTCTAATCAAATAAATCTCAAAATAAACAATACCCAAATTTGTAACAAATTAGATGGCAAATTCCTTGGCATTTTCATTGACCACAAGCTTAATTTCCAGGGACACATTCTAAACATATCAAAAAAGTTTAAAAAACTGTGGGCATTCTTTCTAAGATCAGATATTATGTACCACGCCCTGCCCTGGTGACTCTCTATTACTCCCTTATCTATCCATATCTCAACTATGGTATTTGTGCTTGGGGCTCTACTACCCAAAATCACTTACGTCCTCTAATTACTCAACACAAAGCTGCTATTAGGACAATATCCAATTCTGGCCCCAGACATGCACTCGGTACCCCTACTTAAATCTCTGAATATGTTAGACATTAAGTCACTGCACATTCTCTCATGTGTATTATACATATATAAAACGCTAAACTATAATGCCAATCCTGATCTCAAAAGCTTCATAGAAGGTTGTATCAGAACCCATGAGCATCACACCAGAAATAAATACAGTTTTGATATTCCTAGAGTACGACTTAATCAAACTAGAAATGCTCTACAAATCAAGGGGCCCAGAATGTGGAATGACCTTCCCAACCATGTTAAAGACAACCTCAACCAGTTCAAGTTAAAAGCGAAGCTATACCTAATAAATTCCCTGTAACCTACCTTACCCTTCTATTGTCAACCAATGTCTGTTTTTTTCTTTATAGAGCGCTGTTTGTCGACATAATTGTATTTGTGCTGCTTTTTCATCTATGTTTTCATTTCTTGTTTTCATTCTACTCATTATGCTCAATTAGTATTAAGCTTGTCATTTAAGTTTATCATGCCCGAAACGCTTTGCGTAATAGTGGCTTTAGGCATTGTATGTACTAGCTCTACCTATAAGTCAAACAATCCTTGTAAATATTTATTGTATGTATGTACCTTACCTAAATAAAATTGTATTGTATAAATAAAATAAAATTGTATTGTATTGTATTGTATTGTCTGGCTCTCCTGAAATGCATAATTTCCATTGCAGTACTTTGCTTTGGTTTGAAATGCTCTGTTAGTTTGGCTTTGGCAATGTCATAATCTTTGGCACCACCAGTGTCTTTCAGTGTATCAAATATGTCACAAACTCTATCACCTGCATAATGAAGTAGAAAGGCACGCTTTCTTTCAGCACTTTTGATGTCAGAAACTATCAACATATTTTCAAACCTTTTAAGCCATTTGATCCACCTCTGTGACAGGTTTGTCTGGTCACAGTCAGGATTAAATGCAGGAAACTGAGGTATATTTGCCATTTTTTACTGAATAAATGTAAACTTATCACTTAAATGTTCCTCAAAATATTAAACACTTACTGCACTGTATATGTTAGTTAAGAATTCACTGTAATTATATTAATTTTGCAAAGCACACAAGCATTTTAATGCAAAAGTTCACAACAGTGCACAATATTTTTTTTTTTTTGAGATATATACAAGAGTTGTTACATTCTTGTACAGCCACTAGTATGCGTAGCGTTTCGGGCAGGTCCCTGGAATACGATCCCCTGCCGCGAAGAATCGTTTTTTTATCCAAGTACACATTTTACTGTTGCGTTAAACAGAGGCTACAGTTAAGGAATTGCGCCCAGTAAATCCTCCCCGGCCAGGATACGAACCCGTGACATAGCGCTCACGGAATGCCAGGCGAGTGTCTTACCACTACACCACGGAGACTATAAAGAGAATATAGCAGCAACTGACTTCTTACCTAGCCCTTGTGTACATGTGTTGTTCCTACTCACAGCAGTTGGCACAACCGTAGTTAGCAGTTGGTACAGCAGTTGTCAGCAGTTGGTACAGCAGTCAGTTCACAGTGTGAAGAATTTTGTAGCACGGAGCGTCGTTTCGTAACCAAAACATCAGGTTTTGTACACATCAAAGCGTCGTTTCGTACACAGCATCGGCTCGCAGAATACTCAGTACACAGCTTGAGTCAGCACATAGCTTGGGGTAGCACATAGCATTGGTTAGCACATAGCATTGGTTAGCACATAGCATCGTTTAGCATACAGCATTGGTTAGCACACAGCATTGGTTAGCATACAGCATCGGGTATGGTGCTCACAGTTTCTCTTCCTCCTCCAGGCAGCATGCTTCTCCCTTGTGTTTTAAACTGAACAAATACCTGCGCTCACAGTTCATCCTCATCGCCAATGTGGTGTTTGTGTGTTACTGAGGAAGTCTTGGTTGTAGGGTTGATATAAAGCCATCGCTTGGTTACTGACTTTAATATTTATAAACAATTACATGACTAGTAGCTTCCAAGCTGGTAGCATCCTGTGTGCTCTTGTTTACCTTCCTTGGTGTCTGCTCCACCGCACATAGAAAACGGATGGTACCATTTTCTGTGAACATGACAACCACGTGGGAGGCGACGACGGCACCTCGTCATCCATACATTGTCCTTATTCATCTAGTTGTGCGAGCGGGAGGCTGGCTGGTAGGTACCCCTCTCTGGTCAATTATTCAGGTGTAAAGAGTGAGGTAAAATATCAGATTCTTGTTCAGTATATCTTATATATATTTAAAATTTCAAAGTGTCTCATCTGGGCAGAGGTTGACACTTAATGGGCTTTTGTGGCACACGCATGCACGCACACCACTGGAACCACTGGAAGAGTTTGAGATTACCAGCGGGGAAGTAAGGAGGAGTTTACTAGAGTTGGATGTGACAAAGGCTAAAGGCCTAGATGGAATCTCCCCAAGGATACTAAAGGAAGGAGAAGAAGAACTGTGCCTGCCACTCTCCATAGTGTATAACAAATCACTGGCAACAGGGGAACTGCCAGAAATTTGGAAAGCAGCTAATGAAGTCCCAATATACTAGAAAGGGGATAGACAGGAGGCACTGAACTACAGGCCAGTGTCCCTAACCTGCATACAATGCAAGCTGATGGAGAAGATTGTGCAAAGAAAGCTAGTGAAACATCTGGAGCGAAGGAATTTTGTAACACATCATCAACATGGGTTCAGGGATGGCAAGTCCTGCCTCACATGGTTACTTGAATTCTACGACCAGGCAACAAAAATCAGGCAAGAAAGAGAAGGGTGGGCAGACTGCATAATTTTTGGATTGCCAGAAAGCCTTTGATACAGTACCACACAGGAGGCTAGTGAAAAGTTTACCCTACCCATCAACATCGGTGTTTCTCAGGGCAGCATACTTGGCCCTCTCCTGTTTCTCACCTACATTAATGACCTTCCAAATGCCTCCCAACACCTCAAACCAATTCTATTTGCTGACGACACAACCTTCATTTACACCAGTCCTGACCCTCTTGCGCTAAATGCCACAGTAAATACTGAGCTAAATAAAGTCCATCTTTGGCTAACTGCCAACAAACTCACCCTTAACATTGACAAAACTTTCTATATTCTGTTTGGCAATAAATCCTCTAATCAAATAAATCTCAGAATAAACAATACCCAAATTTGTAACAAATTTGATGGCAAATTCCTTGGCGTTCTCATTGACCACAAGCTGAATTTCCAGGGACACATTCTAAATATATCCAAAAAAGTTTCAAAAACTGTTGGCATTCTTACTAAGATCAGATATTACTACCCCGCCCTGCCCTGGTGACTCTCTATTACTCCCTCATCTATCCATATCTCAACTATGGTATTTGTGCTTGGGGTTCTACTACCCAAAATCATTTATGTCCTCTAATTACTCAACACAAAGCTGCTATTAGGACAATTTCCAACTCTGGCCCCAGACATCACTCAGTACCCCCACTCAAATCTCTGAATATGTTAGATATTAAGTCGCTGCACATTCTATCATGTGTATTATATATATATATATATATATATATATATATATATATATATATATATATATATATATATATATATATATATATATATATATATGTCGATCGGCTTGCTCCGATCGGCTCGGAGACCCTCGGTTCGTGGGGAAAATGTGCATTGAAGTTCCTGAAGGAATTGGGGGACAAATTGATCAGCGCTACAAAAGACCAGAGAGCAAAAAGTTTCTTGTTCCAGCGCCTCAGTGTTGCGATTCAGAGGGGAAATGCCTGTTGCGTCTTGGGCACTAGTCCAACTTCAGAGGAATTCAAAGAAGTGTTTGACTTACAACAATGATCGAACCCGTCTGTGACATTCATCAATGTTTCCCATTGTTGTGTTTTTCAAGAGATCCATAACCTTTAAGCACCTTTTTGCATTATTATTTTTGTATCAACCCATGTATATCTTTTAACCATCAAATGCATAATATATATATATACATTTATATATATATATATATATATATATATATATATATATATATATATATATATATATATATATATATATATATATATATATATACGTATATATATATATATATATATATATATATATATATATATATATATATATATATATATATATAGACCTCAAAAGTTTCATTGGAGGTTGTAACAGAACCCATGAGCACCACACCAGAAACAAATACAGTTTTGATATTCCAAGAGTACGACTTAATCAAACTAGAAATGCTCTACAAATCAAGGGGCCCAGAATGTGGAATGACCTTCCCAATCATGTTAAAGACTATACCTCACTCAACCAGTTTAAGATAAAAACGAAGCACTACCTAATAAATTCCCTGTAACTACCTTACCCCTCTATTGTCAACCATGTCTGTTTTTTTAAACAACGCTGTTTGTCGACCTAATTGTATTTGTTCCGCTTTTTCAGCCATGTTCCCCCCCTTTTTTATCTTTATTTTAATTTGTTCTCAACACATTTTATCCTTTATACTCAATTAGTATTGTTTTAGTCATTAATGTTTTTCCCTGCCCGAAACGCTTTGCATAATAGTGGCTTTAGGCATTGTATGTACTAGCTCTATCTATAAATCGATCAATTTTTGTAAAATCTCTTGTATGTACCTTACCTGAATAAACATTTATTTTATTTACTTATTTATTTATTTAAAAAAGCTGGAGATGCAGGCTGGAGTGAAAGGGAAGGTACTCCATTGGATAAAGGAGTACCTAAGCAACAGGAGACAACGAGTCAATTTGAGGGGTGAGATTGGAGAGACGTTACATGTAGAGTCCCACAGGGTCTGTCCTTGGACCTATAATGTTTCTGATATATGTAAATGATCTCCCAGAGGGTATAGACTTATTTCTCTCAATGTTTGCTGATGATACAAAAATTATGAGGAGGATTGAAACAGAGGATGATAGTAGGAAGCTATAAGATGACCTAGACAGACTGAATGAATGGTCCAACAAATGGCTTCTAAAGTTCAAACCGAGTAAATGCAAAGTAATGAAAATAGGCGGTGGAAATAGGAGGCTAGACACAGGATTCAGAATAGGAGATGAAGTACTTAATGAAACGGACAGAGAAAGATCTTGGAGTTGATATCACACCAAACCTGTCTCCTGAAGCCCACATAAAAAAATTACGTCTGCGGCATATGCGAGCTAACATATGTTCATATGCATATGTTCTGGCTAACATCAGAACAGCCTTCAGGAACCTGTGTGAGGAATCATTCAGAATCTTGTATACCACATATGTAAGACCAATCCTGGAGTATGCTGCCCCAGCATGGAACCCGTACCTTGTCAAGCACAAGACAAAGCTGGACAAAGTTCAAAGATATGCCACTAGACTAGTCCCAGAACTAAGAGGCATGAGTTATGAGGAAAGGCTGCGGATGCACCTTACGACACTGGAAGACAGAAGAGTAAGGGGAGATATGATCACTACCTACAAAATCCTATGTGGGAATCGACAGGGTAGACAAGGATAAACTATTCAACACTGGTGGTATGCGAACAAGGGAGCACAGGTGGAAACTTAGTACCCACATGAGCCACAGGGACGTTAGAAGGAACTTTTTCAGTGTCAGAGTAGTTAGTAGATGGAATGCATTAGGAAGTGATGTGGTGGAGGCTGACTCCATACACAGTTTCAAATGTAGATATGATAGAGCCCAGTAGGCTCTGGAATCTGTACACCAGTTGATTGACAGTTGAGAGGCGGAAACAAAGAGCCAAAGCTCAACACCTGCAAGCACAAATATGTGAGTACACGCACGCATGCGCAAGCATGCACATGCACACATGCGCAAGCATGCACACGCACGCATGCGCAAGCATGCACACGCATGCGCAAGCATGCACACGCATGCGCAAGCATGCACACGCACACACACAAACGTTCATTCAGGGTAGAAAGGATTAACACTTTTGTGGAAAGGTGATAAGGCCTCAAACACTCATACTCCACCCCTCTCTTACCCCCCATCTCACTAACTCAAATCACTCCTCCCCCCACTCCCACTCCCCCCTACAACTGACCTGAAGTGACCATCTCCGCCCCCTCCCACCCTCCCAGTTTCCCACGCATCCCCCCCCCTGCAAATACACACCTACTCCCCCCACCTCTCTCTCCCTCTCTCCCTCCCCAATCTCTCTCTCTCTCTTCTCTCTCTCTCCCTCTCCCTCTCTACCTCCCTCCATATCTCTTACTCCCCCACTTCTCCCGCTCTCTCTCCCTTTCCACCTCTTTCTTGCTCTCCCACCTCTCTTGATCCCCCACCTCCTCCCCCCCTCTGAACCACCTTTCTCCCTACGTCTCTTCCTATCTCCCTATCTGTCTAGCTCACCTTTCAGGCCCTTATCTCCTTCCCCCAGCATTCCAAGCCTTAGCACTATCCAAATCTCCACCCCCCCCCTTCCTCCTCCTAAGCATACCCCTTCCTTTCCACCTCCAATTCCCCCACTATTCCACTATTTTCCACTCCCCTCTCTCACCCCACTCTCCCACCCCTTTCTCTCACCCCTCTCTCCCACCAACTCTCTCTCTCTCTCTCTCCCCCTCTCTCTCTCTCTCTCTCTCTCTCTCTCTCTCTCTCTCTTTCCCCCCACTCTCTCTCTCTCTCTCTCTCCCACTCTCTCTCTCTCTCTCTCTCTCTCTCTCTCTCTCTCTCTCTCTCTCTCTCTCTCTCTCTCTCTCTCTCTCTCTCTCTCTCTCTCTCTCTCTCTCTTTCTCTCTCTCTCTCTCTCTCGCTCTCTCTCTCTCTCTCTCTCTCTCTCTCTCTCTCACCCTGCTTGCCCTCTTGACAAATCCTATCACAGCATAAAAGGAACAGGGGCAAGCATGATAGCCAATGGTAACAAGGGAATAGGGAAAAGTCAAGGTGATGAAATGAAGGAAATGTTCGCCCAGTTTTTGGAGGATATCAAGAGTGAGATGCAGGGAATGATGCAGGAAATGAAGAATGAAATAAGCAACCTGAAAAGAGAGCTGACAGCAGCAAAAAGAGATTAAAACCCTCAGAGAGAACAGTGTTGATGCTGAGACTCAGATAATCATCCAGGAAGAAGGTGGAAATAGTATACCGGAAGAGAATGCCACTATAAAAGCAACATTTGCAGAAATGCTGAAAAAAATAACTCTGAAGTAATGTCCACAATGATGGAGGTGGCCATGAATGTAGCCACCTCATAGGAAGCAGCACGCTCCACAAGCCAGCTGCTGGAAATAAAAAGATCAGTAGTAGCTGTGGGTATTAAAGAGCAGGAAGGCTCCAATTTGACAGAGTGGAATGATAAGCAGCAACGCGGCAGTGAATGAAATACTGAAGGCACTATAGAGATGAAAGGGGCTGAGCATAGCATTGAGAAGGTTTTCAGGCTAGGCTGGTACAACAAAGACCGAGACCGTGTGTTAAAGATAGTATTTGCAAACGAGAACACAAAGGAGATGATTCTAACAAGGAAGAGCCAATTTTCCTAAGAGTGGAAGAATTAAAAAAGTATTCCTCCAGAAGGGCATGATGAGGGAGAAGAGAGCCATGGCGGCAGAAGCAAGGAAGAAGCGCAGGGCGAGAGGGGAAAATAAGGAACTCACAGCTCCCAACACAACATCCCCAGATGCGAGGGGGAAACCCACAACCAGCTACCCAGTAACACCAGAGGGGAGGGCAACCACACTGCCCTCCTCTGCACAGAAAACTCCCCTACCCCAAACCCTCCCTGCCCCCACTCAAATGCTCAGCCAAATCTCCTATCCCCCCCACACCCCATTCCCACCCTGCTACCCCTTCCCTTATCCCGCCATGTCCCCCCCTCATCCCATACCCTTCCTGTCCCCCCCCCTTCACTTGATGCCCTGCCCCTCACCCCAGTATCCTCTTGAGACCCTGTTATCCACCTCACACCCATGGAACAGCTTCCCCCACCAGCAGAACACTCACCAAGGAGGCGATTTCAGAAGGGACAGAAGAAAGTGAGCCTCAAGGCAATGTACACTAACATAGATGGAAATACAAATAAAGCAAATGAGCTTGGAGAATGGGTACTAGAAGAAAACCCAGACATGATAGCACTCACAGAAATAAAGCTAACAAAAACCCTAACAAATGCAGTGTTCCCACAGGAATATTATGTTATGAGGAAAGACAGAGAAGGAAGAGGTGGTGGTGTAGCTCTGTTGGTAAGAAAGGGCTGGGATTTTGAGATGGTTATTCAGGGCTGTGAAGGTTTCAGTGACTACATAACAGATACCATAATAACTGGAGGACAAAAAATTATAATCATAGTCATATATAATCCACCACCAAATAACAGAAGACCCAGACAGGAATATGATAGAAACAACGTGGCCATCATTAACATAATAGAGAGAGCAGCTTCTGTTGCTAGCAGGAATGGATCTGGACTACTAATCATGGGAGACGTCAACCATGGGAAGATAGATTGGGAGAACAGAGATCCGCATGGAGGACCAGAAACATGGAGAGCTAAGCTGCTGGACGTGGCAACAAGACACTTTCTAAGCCAGCACATCAAGGAACCAACAAGATTGAGAGAAGATGAACCAGCCATGCTCGATCTGATATTTACACTAAATGAGTGGTATATAAGGGAAGTTAAGATGGAAGCCCCCTTGGGAATGAGTGACCATAGTGTATTGAACTTTGAGTACTTGGAAGAGCTAGGAATTATCTCCCCCAAAAAAGAACTAGGAAACAAAAGGCTGGCATACCGAAAGGGGAACTATGAGGAGATGAGAAGTTTCCTAAGGGAAATACCTTGAGACACAGACCTCAGAGCTAAGCCTGTACAAGATATGATGGACTATGTCACCCAAAAGTGTCAGGAGGCTGTAAACAGATTCATCCCATCCCAAAGGGAAAAATCCGAGAAGCAAAAGAAGAATCCGTGGTATAATAGGGCATGTATGGAAGCAAAGGGACTGAACAAAAGGGCGTGGAGGAACTTCCAGAATAACAGAATACCAGAACAGAGAGAGATACCAGAGAACCAGGAATGAGTATGTTAGGGTGAGAAGAGAAAAATTATGAAAATGATATAGCAAACAAAGCCAAGACCGAACCAAAGCTACTCCATAGTCACATCAGGAGGAAAACAACAGTGAAAGAACAGGTAATGAAACTTAGAACAGGCGAGGACAGGTATATAGAGAATGACAAAGAGGTGCGTGAAGAACTCAACAAGAAGTTCCAGGAGGTCTTCACAATAGAACAAGGTAAGGTCACTGTGTTAGGAGAAATGGAAGTAAACCTGGCGGCCTTGGAAGGGTTCGAAATTACGAGTGAGGAGGTCAAGAGACACCTGGTAGATCTGGATGTTAGAAAGGCTGTTGGTCCAGACGGGATCTCACCATGGGTACTGAAAGAGTGTGCAGAGGCACTTTGCTTGCCACTCTCCATAGTGTATAGTAGGTTACTGGAGACGGGAGACCTACCAGAAACATGGAAGATGGCGAATGTGGTCCCAATATACAAAAAGGGCGACCGGCAAGAGGCACTGAACTACAGGCCAGTGTCCTTAACTTGTATACCATGCAAGGTGAGGAGAAGATTGTGAGAAAAAACCTAGTAACACATCTGGAGAGAAGGGACTTCGTGACAAATCGCCAACATGGGTTCAGGGAGGATAAATCTTGCCTGACAGGCTTAATAGAATTCTACGACCAGGTGACAAAGATTAAGCAAGAAAGAGAGGGCTGGGCGGACTGCATTTTCATGGATTGTCGGAAAGCCTTTGACACAGTACCGCATAAGAGGCTGGTACATAAGCTGGAGAGACAGGCAGGTGTAACTGGTAAGGTGCTCCAGTGGATAAGTGAGTACCTAAGCAATAGGAAGCAGAGAGTTACAGCGAGGGGGTGAGACCTCAGATTGGCGTGAAGTCACCAGTAGAGTCCCACAGGGCTCTGTACTCGGTAATATCTTGTTTCTGATATATGTAAATGATCTCCCGGAGGGTATAGATAAATTTCTCTCAATGTTTGCTGACGATGCCAAAATTAAGTTATAATTTAATATTGTACTTTATAATTTACCTGCTCAAGTATCTAGGTAATTTTCCAATTGTTTTGGAATGATGATAGATTAAGTCGCCTTCAGCGATAAGTACAAGATTAATCATTGTTAATCATCCTTGAAGATTAATTTGGCAACTAGCCTAGGTTAGTCTCTCAGCTTGAGAGAGCAGGCTAAGAAGTTTAGGGTGGTTTGGGCAGGGACTGGTGGAGGTGGCTCCTCCTCCTAGGAGGAGGTCAAGGTCACGACACCTGGTCCAGGACTTCGCAAGGGGTAAAGTAAAAGTCTGTTTTGTTAATGTATTGTTTAAGAAATCATGCCATTGCCCACTTTAGGATATTATCAGCTAGGGAGTGTTCGTGTGTAACTAATTTGTGTTTTAATAAATTTGATTATTCATTTATTCGTGTTTAATAAGTTCCCTTTCTTGTCTTTCATGATTATGCGCATCTTTAGATCCTGGGCTTTGGGCGATAACACCATAGACTCCCTGTAAGTTTCTTTACCGTTTTCAATAGCTTTTCCCTTGTTTCTAGTTCAGTAAGCCACATTTAATAGTAAATTCATCACTCCTATTCATAACTGGGGAGCCATATTCGGGGAAATATATCCAATTGGCGGTTTCCTGTTTGATCGTCAATTAGGGAGATTAATCAGGGTTGGAGTGAATTAGGTGGTGGCAGTGGAATGTTCTAGAGTTCTCTAGAGTTACAGGTAGCTGATAAAGTACAATACCTTGTTGGTGTAGTACCTAGGTAATCAAATACCTAGGTGACAAGGTTTTGAGTTAGAGAGGTTGCAGTGGAAGCTCTGGGGGATCTCTAGAATAGTTAATTAAGGGCGGGATAATCGATAATAGAGAGCCATTTCCCTCGTCCCCGTTACAATGTGTAGTGAAGGTGGTGAAGGGTAGTGAGGGTGGTGAAGGGTAGTGAGGGTGGTGAAGGGTAGTGAGGGTGGTGAAGGGTAGTGAAGGTGGTGAAGGGTAGTGAAGGTGATGAAGGGAAGTGAAGGTGACGAAGGGTAGTGAAGGTGGTGAAGGACAGGGAAGGTGGTGAAGGGTAAGGAAGGTGGTGAAGGGTAGGGAAGGTGGTGAAGGGTAGGGAAGGTGGTGAAGGGTAGTGAAGGTGGTGAAGGGTAGAGAAGGTGGTGAAGGGTAGTGAAGGTGGTGAAGGGTAGTGAAGGTGGTGAAGGGTAGTGAAGGTGGTGAAGGGTAGGGAAGGTGGTGAAGGGTAGGGAAGGTGGTGAAGGGTAGTGAAGGTGGTGAAGGGTAGTGAAGGTGGTGAAGGGTAGGGAAGGTGGTGAAGGGTAGGGAAAGTGGTGAAGGGTAGTGAAGGTGGTGAAGGGTAGTGAGGGTGGTGAAGGGTAGAGAAGGTGGTGAAGGGTAGTGAAGGTGGTGAAGGGTAGTGAAGGTGGTGAAGGGTAGTGAAGGTGGTGAAGGGTAGAGAAGGTGGTGAAGGGTAGTGAAGGTGATGAAGGGAAGTGAAGGTGGTGAAGGGTAGTGAAGATGGTGAAGAGTAAAAATAAGTTTTTTTCGCACCAACATTATAGTGAGTAAATATATCATATTTCTTCATTACTTACGTAATGTCAGGAAGCTTTGAGTAGATCTGGTTAGTTTTGGGTAATTAGACAGACCGGGTGTGTACTCACCTAATTGTGCTTGAGGAGGTTGGGCTTTGGCTCTTTGGTCCCGCCTCTCAACTGTCAATCAACTGGTGTACAGGTT